>NC_141144.1:142190284-142363409 GCF_053477565.2 Lygodium microphyllum | reverse complement strand
CTGGTAGGTATGTGTTCTCTTTTGGGAGTGCTGCAGTCACTTGGAGCAGCAAGAAACAGCCTACAGTTGCCTTGTCAAGCACAGAGGCTGAGTATAGGGGTGCAGCAATGGCTGCATGTGAGGTAGCTTGGTTGCATAAGCTACTTTATGATATGCATCAGTCTACAGATGGGCCAGTTGTCATTTATTGTGACAACATGAGTAGTACACACTTGGCAAATAACCCAGTCTATCATGCTAGAACAAAGCACATTGAGGTGCATTATCACTATGTGAGGGAGAGGGTTTTACTAGGTCTTATTGATCTAGTTTATGTCAGCACAGAGGATCAGGTAGCTGACATATTCACGAAGGCATTGGGCGCAGAGAAGTTGCGCAAGTTTAGAGACCTGCTTGGTGTGCAGGAATTGGGATTGAGCTCGAGGGGGAGTGTTGAGATATCGAGCTCCACTCGTGATATGCCAAGGTGACCGTTGTGCATTTATGTCACCGACGTGTCAGTTGCAGATGCGGTCGGTACACCGCCCATGAATAATAGCTACATGATAGCTATCCTTATCTACTCTAGTTTGTGGCTCAGTTAGTATGCCACCTTAGTTAGTTGAGTTTGGTTTGAGACCCATATATAGGGTTCTTCTATTTCTTTGTATGAGAGTTCTTTTTGGCTTACACAACTAAGAAGAGGAAAACTGTTTTCAGCCTCCAGCTCTGTGTGTATTCCCCATTGTGCAAGCAAGAAAGCTACAAGTGAGACTCCTTCCTTCTCTCCCACAATCTTGACACTGCTCCCAAAACAGAAAATGAAAGCAACACTGCTCCTCTTACCAGAACACCGCGAGCTTGGCTTGCTTTCTTGAGCTCCTTACCACGAACAAGGCTCTGATACCATGTTAAGATTGTGGGAGAGAAGGAAGGAGTCTCACTTGTAGCTTTCTTGCTTGCACAATGGGGGAATACACACAGAGGTGGAGGCTGAAAACAGTTTTCCTCTTCTTAGTTGTGTAAGCCAAAAAGAACTCTCATACAAAGAAATAGAATCCACTCCAGTATAAGGAGAGTTCACATGCTTCTCAACACCCCCCCTCAATGCCAGGTGGCATCGAATAAAATATGATAGGATGCCTCCCCTTAATCCACAATGAGATCCATTTATAAATCAGGATACAAAAGATGGTTATAGGTAGAGAGTGTTACAAGACTCAAAAGAGTCGATCGTCTGTGGATTAGGAGGTAAAGTTAGCCTCCAATTCCTTAGGTACTTCGGGAACACTAGGACACTTATTGGTGATATGCCCAGTCTTTTTGTATTTATTTCACTTCATTTTCTCATGATATTTCTTCCAGCAATTGCTTTCAATATGCCCTTTTTTATGATAGAAGGAGAAATTTGTAGAAGTTGTATGGACTAACACGTGCTCACGAGAAGTAAATGTTGAAGCACCTTCGTTATGGTTCCTCTTCTCTTCATCCAGGCATGACTGGATGGTACTTGCCAAGGTTGGGTTCAAGATATTAGTAAGGGTAGTAACAAGGGTTGGAAAGACCTTCTTCACAGACTTCAGAAGGATGGCAATGGCATCTTCATCATGAATTTGTGCTTGAAAGTTGAGGCTAGCTATGCCATGAGCCCCTTCATATGTGAAATAAACTTGCTTAGATCTTCTCCCTACTTGTACTCCAAGCTAAAAAGTTTAATCCTTATAAAGATCTTGGAGTTCTTCCCTATAGCGCCATAGAGCCTTTCAAGCTCATCCCACTTCTCCTTTGCAATGGAGAGTTGGTCAATATGATGAATTTAAGATTCATCCAAATGAAGGATGATGATGGCTTGAGCTCTTTCATCATCTTCTATATCAAGGGGATTGGATGGGTCAATGATTTTGGTCCCTTTTATGAAGGCCCAATAGCCTCGTTTCATCATTTTATATTTTACCACGACTTGCCAAAGATGGAAATATTTTCCATTGAAATGGCAAATTTGAGGCCTAACATCTGCATAGGCCATGGCCATTATAGGAAGGTTTTACCTATTTCTTTAAGCAATGGTAGTGTCTAGTCCTTTACAGGTGGCCAAGTACGAACCAAATAGTAGAATTGATAGCCCCACAAATGATAACCAACTTTAAAGCTGTAAAGATGAAAAATATTGGAAATCATATATATGTAATATCTCAAGATAAGATTTTTGCGGTCCTATTTTGCGAACAACCTTTGATTTAAGTTTTACTGTTTTCCTAGGTTTGAATGAGGTGAACTTTGACTGGACTTCTGGCTCCTCCCCCCTTGCGATTTAGTATACGAGCATTTGGTTGAGCAAGGTGTCGATTAATGACCTTGACACTTGGTGAAGAGTCCGAGGAGATTTCAATCAAATCAATATTCATAGGGTAGTAGTACTGATGTCACTAAATGCATTTTCAGTGCTTAGAAGCACTCATCTCAAGATTGAGATGTTTAGGTATTACCATGTCAAGCTTGAAAAGAGAGGGGGAGAGATGCGCAATGGAGAGTGGACGGCCTGGGATATGGAGGCTCAACCATTTTTCATGTTCATCTTCTTCTTTTTCTTCATTCTTCCATTCTCACAATCTACTACAAGCACACTAAAAGTGGTAACCTGAAAGTGATAGATACCCTCAACTTAAGGACACTTTACATATGCTTCTACTTTAAACACATACAACCATAGGATATGACAGGATATGCCATATTTATCAACACCCACACTCAAGCTCAAAATGATTTTTCACACATAAGACTCTAAGTGCACTCCTAAAGTAATCAAACTTATCTTTACCTAATGCTTTGGTAAAGATATCAGCAACTTGGTTATTTTTTCTCACATGGACCAAGTCAATCTTTGCATCAATGACTTTTTCTCTAATGAAGTGATAGTGCACTTCTATGTGTTTTGTCCTTGCATGGTAGACTAGGTTCTTTGCCAACATAATGTTGCTAACATTGTCACATTACATAATGACTCCACCATCAATCTCTATCCCCATGTCATATAAGATCAATCTCATCCATGTCTACTCACATGCTACCAATGCAATGCCTCTATACTCTCCTTGAGTGCTTGATAGACCAATTGCAGGTTGCTTCTTATTGCTCCAACTTATCATGGCTAAACTAAATGAGAATGCATAGCCATTAGTAGATCTTCTATCGATAGAGCTACCTGCTCAGTTTGCATCTGAGTATCCAAACAACGTAGGCTTGATTCCTTTTCCATAAAACAAGCCATAGCCAACTGTCTTCTTAACATACCTAAGAACTCTTTTCACTACATCCAACTGTGATTTGCATGGTTTCTGCATAAACTATCTTATCAATGTAATAGCATAACTCAAGTCTTGTAATGGTCAAGTAGATAAGACTACTAGCCATCTTCCTGAACATAGTGACATCCTCAACATAAGGTCCATCATCCATCAGCGTATCATTTTGATCCAATGGTGTATCAACCGATTTGCATCCTGTCATGCCATATTTTTCCAACATCTCCAATGTATATTTCCTTTGTATCAGCCATATATCATGACGTGTCTCAATAACCTCAATACCCAAGAAGTATCTCAACAAACCAAGGTCTTTTATATCAAACTCTTTATGTAACCCATGCTTGACTTCAGCAATCTCCTTCTCAAGTGTACTTGTAATAATGATATCATCAACATATATAACAAAAACAACCATACCATCTTTTGTATGCCTCACATAAAGTGAATAATCAGCTTTGCTCAACTGAAATCCCATACTGCATAAGAATTTGCTGATTCTATCACACCATGCTCTTGGTGCTTGCTTCAGTGCATATAAAGTCTTCTTCAACTTGCATACATAATGTGGGTATTTTGGATCTACATACCCTATGGCTAATTCATGTACACTTCCTCTTCCAAGTTTCCATTCAAAAATGCATTGTTCACATCCATTTGATAAAGCTTCAAATCATAGATAGGACCCAAGGCAATCACCGATCTCACTATTGCCATTTTAGCTACTGGAGTGAATGTTTCTTCATAGTCCAAATCATAAGCTTGTGCATATCCTTTTGCAACCAGCCTTGCTTTATACCTCTCAAGGGAACTATTCGACTTAGATAAAAATTTATTTATATCTAAGTTTACAAGGAACCATCTGACTTACATTTGACCTTATAAACCCATTTGCATCCAATGGATTTCTTGCCATGAGGTAATTTCACCAAATCCCAAGTCTTGTTTTTCCTTAATGCATCCATCTCTTCATTCATTGCTTGTCTCCACTCTTTGCTCTCTACTGCTTCTTCAAAGTAAGTAGGCTCCACATGTTGTACATAAGAAACCATGTATGCATAATGCATCTTCATGAACCCATCATAAGTCAATCTATCAACTGGATACCTTACCCTTTGTGACCTTCTCAATTGAGGTGTGCTACCATGTGTCTCAACTAATCTAACGCGTGGTGGAACATACTTTCCTACACTTCTAGTGCCAGGTATTTTAACATGTGGAATGCCATACTCATCATCTATAGATTCATCTTCTGAACTTTCAACCATAGGTCTCTTTCCTTTTGCAATTTAAGCACTCCTTTGTGCAGTTCTCAACCTACCACTCCATGGATTGTAACTGCCACTACTTTCCTCATTCTCTTGAGGTCTTGAAGCATCTTCCACATGCTAATTTTCAGCCTTGTTGTTTGCTGAAATTTCCCTTCCATAACCATCATCATCACTACTTTCATATGAATCAACATCCACTACAATTTTGGGCTTGTACCATGATTCATATTCACTAAATCTAACATCCCTTCTTATGTATACTTCCTTACTCACTGGATCATAGTATTTGTATCCCTTCTTCACATCAAGATATCCAAGGAAAATGCATTTTAGAGCCTTTGGTTCCATCTTCTTTCTCAAATCATCCAGAACATGAACATAACAAACACATCCAAAGACTCTAAAGTATGCAGTAGTGGGTGTCCTACCATACATTTTCTCATATGGTGACATATTATGAGTCAAGGCTGTAGGTGCTCTATTCATAATGTGAACTATAGTATACACTGCTTCTATCCAATATAACAATGGCATGTTCATTTGGTTCATCATTGCCCTTGCAACGTCTGCAATGATCTGATTCTTCCTTTCATCCACACCATTTTGCTGAGGTGTGTACCTGCATGTCAATTGCCTTTTGATACCATGATCTCTCAAGAAGTCACAAAACTCATATGACATGTACTCTCCACAATTATTTAACCTCAAACATTTTATGTAGCATCGAACTTGCTTTTTAGCCATAGAATTAAATTCCAAAAACTTTTCAAATGCTTCACTTTTATGGTGCATAAAGTATACCCAAGTCATTTTGCTAAAATCATCAATGAAAGTGATAAAGAATCTACATCTTCTGCTCATGGAATCATTCTGACATGGGCCCCAAATATTTGAGTGTACCATTTCCAAAGGATAGTTGCTTATTCTCCCCCTCTTTGGAAATGGCAATCTAGACTGCTTGCCAAATTGACAAGCCTCATATACATGATCAAAATTCACATATCCAAAATGTGGTCATCTAATGTGACCGACTCTTGCATGCTCAAAGCAGCTCACGATGAAGGTTGCACGTCTTCCAAGTCTTAGGACACCAAGCGGATGCTCATCCCAAGGAGCAATCTAGCAAAACATCATCGCTAATGCATCCATCTAGTTGTGTTCCACCGCAGCTACTAGCAAGACTTAGGCCTTCATATGAGTGACACTCATTTCTTACTATGGCCAAGGACCTTGCTGCCAATTCAGGTGATGACTTGGTTACTTGCATTAAAATGCTGGACAACACATTCACGACCTTCGCTCAAAGTAGTCCTTTCTTTCTTCCATGCTTAGCATAGACCGTAATTTGATCAATCACGAATCATTCAACAAACCAATGTCTATCTCAACCACATCTACATCTCGGATTCTATCCTAGGCTTCTAAAGACTCATTTGAGTTATCTACTAAACATCTTCTGTAGTAGACTCCTCTCTCGATTCATCACTACTATAAGCCTCTCTAGTGCATCCAATTCTATTGAGGATATGGGTGGTCTCTCGCTTTGAGGTGATTTTAGGTAAGTATCAATTATAACTCATTTGGAACCTTTGCCAAAGATCAAATGACCACTCAATATGTTGACTTGATAGTTGGATTGAAGATTCATGGCCTTTCTAATAGCACTTGGTTTCTTGGTTGCCCTACAAACTTAATGACCCTAAAGTCCAAGAAACATTTGATGCTAGCAAGAGTTACATGGACTTTAGTATTGTAGCCTTTTGATTGTCTCAAACATTAGGAAAAAAATGAACTCATAAATGGGCTCTTAAAAATAATATAGTTTAAGATGTGGGCCTTTTGGATTGTCCAATAGGAAGGCTAGATGTTGACATCCATAGAGGGTGAATATTCTCTCTCCAAATCTTTGGTTTTTTATTAAAAAGGGGGTAGTGGAGGATTTAAAAAAAGGGAGAATGAATAGTACACAAAATTTGAGTTTCTCTCACCTTGTATTTCCCCCCTGTTTTGGAGAATTTTCAATTTCGATTTTCTCCCTCTCATGAAATCAATTTGACCCAAAAGTTGAGAAACTAACCACTTTTCCTCTCTTCTCTATACTCGTGAATTTTCATTTCATTGAAGCTCCTTATTGAGAGTAATTAGGGTTTTGATTGTTCTGCTTACCTCTGTACTTTCTTCTCCATGCAGCTCCAAATCTTGGGCAAAACACAAGTGCCCACTTGCATTTTCTCTTGTTTAATATTTTTTCAATAGGGTTTGATATCGTTTCTTACTGTTGTTGATGTTTTATTGTAGAAGTTGTTTTGGGTAGGAGGCAGAGGTTCTCATCTCTCTCTCTCCTTTCTTTCCCCCCTCTCTCTATGTGTTGTTTCTCTTTTATGTTGTGTTTTCAATAGAATTTGATGTTGGTTCTAATTATTTATTTCTTGCAAAGTTTATTTGGAGCAAGAGACAAATGTGTTAATCTCTTTCTCTGTTTTTTTTTGTTGTTGCTATCTTTTCAATACAACATGATGTTAGTTCTAACCCTTGTTTTTGTTTTATTGCAGAGATCATTTTGGGTGACATTGCATAAGTGCTCATCTCTTTTTCCCTCTCTCTTTCTCTCTCTATGTTTCCTCTTTTCTACTATTTTTTCAGTATACCCTCATGTAAATACTAACTCTTGCTATTTTCTTTTGAAAAGATAAATTTGGGCAAGATTGGATAGGTGCTCATTTCTTTCTCTCTCCCACGTACTCACACACTCTCTCTTTCTTCCTCTCTGCATTATCCCTTTTCTACTATCTTTACAATAGGGTTCGATGCTAGTTCTAACTTAAGAATCAATTGTTATTGCAGCACTTAACACAAGGTAGAGCAGAGATTCTGTAGCTCAATTTATGGATAAATCTACCATATTTTGTGGTGCCAAAATTTATTCATTTAATTAGTGGATTTTATGTTTGAAGGGATTGATGTTTTCTTATGTCCATCATTTGCAATGGGTTTTGATCAGCAACAATGATTCGATCTTATCTTCAGTAGATCAACTTATAAGTAAATTGGCCCCATTTTGTATTGCTTCTATTCATGCAGTTATCTAGATATTTTTTGTTGAAAGGGATTCATGCAAGTATTTTTGTTAAAAGAGATTCATGTAGGTATTTTTTTGTACATGAAGGTATTGTACAAGGTTTAGGTGAAGCACATAATTCTCAATTGATTATATTGATGTGGTGAGTGATTCCTTTGTGTTGGATGATATGGATCTGCTAAAAGTTGATGGTTCAAAAATGCTCTACTTTATTGGTCTTGTGTGTCCATTCGGATCTCCATGCCAATTGTTAATGATCCATGAAACTCTTCTATCATATCATCCATATAACACACAATGTGTTGAGTCATAGAATATCTCATGTGTCAATCCATCTGATATTGGGAGTTTTCATCCATGAACCCATGCTGTAATTTCTAGAATATGTGGTTGAAGTGATCATCTAACAAGTAAGCCTCTTGAAGCTCTTCAACCCAATCACTGTGCAATTTTGAGATAGAGGACACTCTGCATGGCCACATTCGAGAGAGTGAATCATCCACAATATTATCCTTACCTAGAGTGTGAGAAATATCAAATTCATAGTTTTGTAAGGTTGCCACCCATCACCTTTGCTTAGGAGTCAAAGTGGACTAAGTCAAGAAGTACTGGAGGACTTAGTGGCTGCTTTTCACTTGGAAGTGGCTACCCTACAAATAGTGGTGCCATTTCTTGATGGCATGGTGGATGGCCAACATCGCCTGGTCATATACATTCATCTGTATCTCCTTATCATCAAGCTTGTGACTCTCAAATGCAATCACACCATGCTCTTGCAACAATACTGCACCAATACCCCGGCCAGTGGTATCACAATGAATGGTAAACAGCTTATAGAAGTCAGGGCAGACAAGGATGGGGATAGAAGTAAGCACGCCCTTTAACTATTTGAAACTATGAATAGTAGTGGCATCCCAAAACAATAACTCCTTTTTTGAGCGATCAGTCAAAGGTGTTGCAATGGTGGCCTAGTGTGTAATGAAGCATCTATAGAATGAAGAGAGACTAAGGAAGCCACACAAAGAAGTGGTGGTGGAAGGAGTGGGCGAGTCTCTAACACATTGCACCTTCTTTGGGTCATCCTGTATGCCCTTTTTGCTCACAATGTGTCCCAAGTACTTCACAGATGTCTGCATGAATGTGTATTTGATCTCCTTGGCAAAGAGTCGATGCTCTCTCAATATGTCAAACACCCCTCTGATGTGTGTCAAGTGCTCCTCAGATGGCTTGCTATAAATGAGGATGTCATCAAAGAAAACAAGCACAAACTTGAACAAAAAGGGATGTAGGATTTTGTTCATGAGGCTTTGAAAGGTGGCAGGGGCATTAGTCAACCCAAAAGGCATCACTAGAAAATGATAAAGTCCATGATCAGTCCTGAAGGCTGTTTTGACCTCATCTCCCACCCTCATACAAATCTGATGGTAGCTAGAGCACAAGTCAATCTTAGTGAAAAAGCATGCCCCTTTCAACTCATCCTGTAAATCATCAATCCATGGGATGGAGTAGTGGTTCTTCACCGTATAGTCAATTAACATGCGAAAGGAGCCATCTTTCTTCTTGACTAAGAGGACAGGGGATGCATAGGGGGAAGAACTCGGTTCAATGAAACCCATCTCTAATAACTACTTGATTTTCTTTGCAACCTCTTCATGCTCACACTTGGAGAGTCTATAAGGGGGCGGCTTGTTCATTGGCTTAGAATGGGGCTCTAGGTCAAGTGGGTGGTCTAGTTGTCTCTTAGGAGGAAGGGATGTAGGCATCTAAAATAAGTTATTGTATTCCTCAAGTAAGGCTTGCAAGGCTGAATCATTAGATATTTTAGAGGGATGATCGAAATTTTCCTTATTCAATTGCAAAACAAAGATTTGTGAGCATTTCTTAAACTCCCATTACTTTGCTATAATGAGCTGAAAATCAACATGATCTTGAACTCCCTCTAGGTGGATAGGTTGTCCATGCATCATAAACTCCATGTAGAGCTGAGAGAATTCCAGAGCAATTTTCCCCAATGGTTTCAGCCAATCACAACCCAAGACAACATTAATGGGGCCCATACCCAGAGCAATCAGATCAATTAGTGCCACATAATTTTCAGCCAAGTATAAGGAAATTGCAAGAAACACATGTGTGCTGATTTCTTCTTCTCCATTTGCTATTTGGACCTTCAAGGGGTGATATAGTGCCATAGGGGTGCATTTCAATTGATAAATGGCTTATTTTTTGACAAAACTGTGAGTGCTACCATTATCCACAAGGATGAATACATGCTTTCCATTGATATTACCTTGAATGCAAAGGGTGCTAGGGCTCCGGGAATCTATCCAAGCATCCAAAGAGATCGAGAAAAAGGGAAGTGGTAGGTGGGTGGGATGTCAAATCAAGTATCCATGATGGATCACTGTCTGGGTCAAAGGGAAACACATTCTTCAGGTCATAGAACTGCTCATGATCAACCTCCATAGGCTCAGCTTGGTCAGTGGGCAAGTCATCCTCATCATTGTGCCAATCTTCCATGACATACATGCTATGAACTTTGACCCTAGTTGTCTTGTACGGGCATTTGGAGGTATGATCAGGAGTGAACTTATCTCCATACTTAAAGCATAGGCCCTTTTCCTTCTATTCCTTCACAACATCCGGAGAAATGAACCGTTGGCTATTGGATCCATGGGAAGGTGATACATTGGACTATTTAGTTTCAAGATACTTATTATCAACATTAGAGCCAAATGCTATCCCAAAAGTGTTTTTTTTTCTTTTAGCATGGAAGGCAAGGTAAGTCGGTAATTTGGGGTTATTATTAGGCATAGAACTGCCTCAAAAACCACCTCTGTATGGGGCTGATTGTGAAGGAATGTGGCGTTGTCCAACACCTTACTGAACATGTTCATTCTTACAGTACTTTCTTGCATATCTCTCAGCTAATTCGATTTCATCAAACAGTGTGGTAGGTTTTTGGGCCATGACATCTGCCGATAGGCTCGGTTCCAACCCATAGATATACTTGTGTAATTTAGCATATTGCTAATGCTCTCCACGTCCATGGTTAAGTTCATGAATTGATTCGTGTATTCATGTACAATGAGGTTACGTTGGTCAAGAGTGTACCATCGTCTTGCCAACCGCTCTTTTTCCATGGGAGACACAAAAACTTGGACCATATGCATTTTAAAATCTTCGCAGTCAATGAAATGCTGATTCTCTCAATTGATATAGTGCCACCAAGTGTGGGCAAATCCTTCCGAGTGAAGAGAAGGAAAAATGATTTTTTGATCATCGGTGCAATGGTAGATATTGAAGTAGGACTCCAACTTGGACCTCCATTCCTCTAAGTCAGATGGTGAGGGGGATTTCCCATTGTACTTTGTGAGGATGATCTTGTCACGCAATTCATTAGGGCCAAGCTGCCCATGAAACCCTTTCTCTCCAAACATCCCGTGGTGGCCATACATACCTTGTCGTCCATACATCCCATGTGGTGCATTAAGCCCATGTTGTCCATTATAGCCATGATGTCCATGATTGCCATGCTAGAAATTTGTACCACATTGTCCTTGATGGGGCTGATTCATATGGGGTGCATGGGGGCTCCTAGGGAGAGCGGGGGAAATTCAACCAAGGGTGGGAGAAGGCCTCAATAGGATGTTGGCGGTGTGGTGGATGGGGGAATTTGACAAAGGCTCATCATGAGCATGAGAGGGTTCACCAATCTTGTAGGTGGAAGGGGGAATTCCCTTATCACCTAGTATACCTTGTGGACCATGCCAATAGTTCTTGATGTGGAGGACATCTAGGCTCATGCCTAGAGTCATTGGCCTTCTCTTGGGATGAAGCGATCACTAACTGAGCAACAAGAGTAGTGAGCCGCTCAAGGTCTGTTGATTCTTTGAGGTTGAGGGATCCATGTGCTTGATCACTTCATCAAACTTGGACATCATTTGGCAGTGGTTGGTGACCATGTCATTATGCCGTTCCATATGACAAAGCTCATGCTGATAGAGGGTGTGATTGAGAAGGGTGTAGGGGTCCATTTTTTGGAATTTTCTCATGTATGTCACCATGGTAATACTGTACAAAGCTTGGTTCCGCATTCATGGAGGTCTAGGAGTCTCTAATCTCCCCCTAGAGTTCCTCTTGGGCCTTGCTTTTGCCTTTCTAGCTAGCCATTAGGATGTAGTCTACAGGACCTGCTATCAATAAAAAGGGCGTAATTTTTTGTAAGAAACTCCAATTTATGAGATTTTTGGCTCAAGTTCGAGGGGACAAGGTCCTCTTTGAGATGACCTATTTACCTTTGTGCCAAAAATGATCATAATTTTTTAATGGGAGTATTGTGTCTGTTCTGGAGCAGTGTGAACCCTATGTCCACAATGACCCTAGAGCACAAAAATGGGAATAACTATAATGGGAGTACTATGCCTATGCAGTTTGCACCTTGTTCACATTGACCCTAGAGCACAAAAATGGGCATAACTTTCAAAATGTAGCTCTGATTGGGGAGGTTTTTTTATTCAAACCCTAGAATTTTCTATAATGGGAGTAGTACTATGCATGTCGTGGAGGAGTCTGCACCCTGTCCATAGTGACCCTAGAGCACAAAAATGGGCATAGCTTCCAAACTGTAGCTTTGATTGGGGAGGTTTTTAACTCAAATCGGAGGGGACAAAGCCTTGTTGAGGTGAGCTATAGGGTTTACTTCCAAATTCAAAACAAATTTTTTTGCAATAGGATCTTTGTGACTGTCCTACATGACTGTGACCAAAACACTACATGTCCCTTATTACAAAAGTCTTGCATGGATAGAGCATAGTCCAAGGGGTAAACTCACTGCCATACATCTCTTTTGACTGCATGCACTTCAAGTGTCATACATGGACGCCATTAGCATTGTGGGAGTGTCCAAGGTGAATCATTTCATTAGGGAGAGTGGAGCTCATGGAAAGTACCTACACCTGCATACAAGTGTTGGGTTTTAGATCACTGGGAGGTGGGCAAAGTTTCCCGTGGGCCAGGTTGTGCACCCCTTCAAGGTCTTAAGTGGTAAGGGAGGGTCACCTCTCTTTTGTCTTACCACCTCGCCTGGCTTCGGCCTTTTTCCTAATCTAAAGTATACATGGTAGATATTTTTATTAAATAACTAGCATGAGATGCATTGGAAAGGAGACATTGGGCCTTTTCATGAGATGCAAGGGATGGTTGGGGTAGGGGTTACCTTGGCGGTCTAGTGACTCACTAGCTACTACTTACCCAATTTACAATGGCTATCATTCATTTTGGGGCTTATCCAAGATCACAAGAAAAAATGGAGGTTAATGTCAACCAATACAATGAATTTCAAGAAGACATATTATGCATGTGCACAAAGAGAATTGAGCTAATGAACCTATGCAATTTTGAATCTCTCTAACAAGGGATTGAGCTTGGCAAGTGGCTAAATTTGAGAGATTAATATCAAATTGGCATACCTCCTTAATTCTTGGAAAGATTATTGAAGCATAAATGGTCCTGATGCCCAAATGCTCCATCAATCAAGTCTGGTTGGTCAAGATATTCATGGAAGAAGGCTTCATCATTCGAATGCTCCTACTACTAATGAGGATGGCTCCTATGCTCATCCTCAAGCTTGAGCTTCAGAGAGGGAAAGCTTCAAGTGAAGCTTTCATGGCTTCCCACAAAGATCCCATGCAAGTTGAGCTCCATGTCCTCAATCCGAGTAGGGAAGGTCAAAAGGGGTTGAGAGATCTCTTGATGGTTGTGCTCTAGGGGTTATGGGTTGGATCAAGACCTTGGACTAAGTAGTAATGGCTACCCACAGGGGTGTTTAGCAAGTGGTTCAATCAAGGTGTCAATTTTGGAGGAAGGGAGGGCTTAGATGTTGCTAACGGGGCTCAGCCCTTGCCCCAAGAGGCCAAGAGTGCCAAGGGGAAGGCCAAGAGCAAGAGCAAGAGGCAGGAGGGGGCCAGGGGCAGCAACACAATTTGTGCCACAAATTGCAGGTTGATGTGTTGCTTGCTCCTTGTGGTAGGGTTTCCCTGGTCACATAGGTGCTCCAACTGAAGCTTAAGATAGTGGGGATCAAGTGCAAGTGGTGGTTGGAGCCCTGGAGGTGTCTAGAGCAAGTTTTTAGAGGTTGTGTGGGCTGATAGCCATGGCAACTTGCAAGAAGGAGAGAGAAGGAGGGCTAAGGTAAAAAGTAGCTAAGGTTTTTTCCTCTTCCGACTCCTGGGACTCTAAACTTGGCATGTAACCATTAAAATTTACGTGAAAAGAAGTGACAACCTGGTATTTTTACCATTTTACCTCTAGATATGTTTGAGTCTCCAACCATAGCTCTTGCTTGCTCCAAAAAGCTGAAGTTAACTGTAGTCCTTGTTGTACCTATACTTGTAAGCTGAGTAACTAGGGTTTTTGTGGGATTTGAAAAGGAAGAAAGGGGAAAGAAGAAAAGGACCAAAGCTTCAAGCTCTGATACCACTTGTTATGAATGAAGCTGGGAGGAGAGAGGAGAAGAGCTGAAGAGAGAGAAAGAGAGCAAGAAGGAGAGAAAAGAAGACTAGAAGAGGAGAGAGAAAGACAGGAAAGAGGAGAGAAGGAAGGAGGAAGCCATGGAAGTAGGAGATGAAGGTGAAGGGTATGATCTTGATAATAAGTGGTTGCCATAATTTGGGACTCTTACCCCTTATATACCTCGGTCAGTGTGATTGGGTGTCTAAACCCTAGTTAGGTGTGTATCCCACTTGTTACAATGGAGAGGATTTTTCAAGCTTGAGAATGTGTACAAGCTATGATCCAAAGACATATCAAGGATTCATTAAATAGACAGAGTTTAGATACAATCTTGAGCACATGCTCAAGCGCACTATCTCATAGCTATCTCAATGAGAGAGAAGAAAATGTTTTTCCATGCACACAATGGAACATGGGGAAACTATCTTGACAAACTCCTTTCCCATAAGAAGAGGGCTACTACAAGCTTGAGAAGGTGCTCAAGCTCCCTCCCAAACACACCTTAATCATACCAAAACAAGAAGCTTGCTATAGGCTTGATCACAAGCTCAAGCTCTCTCTCAAATACATCAAATAGGTACACCTCATAATCATACCAAAACAAGAATGTTGCTATAGGGTTGATCATAGGCTCAAGCTCTCTCTTAAATACATCAAATAGGTGGCCCATGTATGTGTCCATCATGTATGTTTTTGGTTGAGCTCTAAGCTTGTGTATATGTTGATAATGTGTATGGTTGCATGGAGCTAGAACTATATTTATGAAGTATTGATATGAATTTCTTCCTTTGTGGTCGTGGGTCTTTAATTTGACGCTAAAAGCCTATAAATGTTGTAGTATTTATGCAAAAACCATGCTCTATGCCTCTATATGTGAATTGAAATGGATTAAAATGATGGATTGTTAACACTAATATAGTAGAAAATAATTGGTTGCATGGATAAAGCTCAATAATGCAATCAAACTCTCTCCAAGTTGAGCATGTTCTTGTGAATAAGCTCAATGATATCCTCTATGAGATTGAGGTTAGCTTTAGAGCATCTAGAAAATCTTAATCCTAAGTTCAATAATACAATAGTGAAAGAGAGTGCAATTTCATGGATATGATGCTTCAGTATTTCTCAATGCACATAAATATAAAATTAAATTTGATATAATAATTTTGTAGAGACTCAAAAGTATGAATTCATTGTTTTTCCACTAGAAATAAATTCAATATTTCTTCATGTTGCTATCAGAAAATGATATCAGGGCTCTAGTTCAAATTTTTGGTGCCATAACAATAAAGATATGTGATATAGATGAGCTAACCAAAGTAGAGTTCAGAGAAGTTGATGTACGCATATTGCAATCTACAAATTCATATGTTTCATATCCTATAATCCTTGCATCATTGAGGTAATAATAAAAACTTTGTGTTTTATTGGTCTTGTATGCTTATTAAATGGATCAATATTCCAAATTTTGACGTGCTAAAAATTAAAAATAGGATTCTAAGATCATAATTGAGTCTTGAGAAATAGAAAAATCTACTAGTTGTAGATCCATTAGTGACATTACCTTTGCAATCAAGATCTGGAGTTGATAGATGTTTATGACATTACAAATCCAAGAGCTTTGATAAATTAATTTTTGCTTATAACAACAGGTATTGCCAGTTTACCCTTTAAGCATATATAGTTTAGAGGTTATTGAATGTATCCTAATTCTAAAAATTGATGTGATCACAAAAATTAAAGTCTTATTGTTTGAGTGAATCTATATTATGGAAAACTTATTAATCCAAAAGTTTGATGTGTATGATGTAGCAAGCATTGAAGTCTTTTTTTAGTAGATCTACATGAAAAAAAAGCTTACTTGCTCAACTCAGTAGCAAATATGGCATGTTGAAATTAGAAGATATAACATTTTTTTACTAGGTTATTGCATATACTGTTGGTTTCACAAATATAAATGCCAAACAAACAAATGGAAAAAACATGATTATTATCTTACTTTGCAATGAAGTTGTGTGAGAAGAATACTGACTTCCTTGGACATAAATGATGAAGTGTTTTACCTTGATGTAAAAGTATGCAATGATCAAAATACATATCAAACCTTTATACATGTCCACATTAGAAAGCAAACAATGTTTGGTGCTAGAAGTACTCTAAACTATCAACTTGGTATATTGCAGGTTCCTCAATGGAATGATGGTTACTCATGTGGTTGGAGAGCACCTTGCAATGCAAAGATAATATTAAGTCACTTCTACTTAGCATCTACAAGATTTTCACAATTCCTCTAGAGTCTTATGGTATGCTAAGCCATTTTACAATCAAAATCAAGGAAATTCTATTCATTTTTTTGACATAGTAATGCATATGGTGTTGTGGCTCAGATAACATATACAAACATGTAGACTATAAGAAGAGCATGATTGCCAAGATTTTGGTTTGAGCAGGATTTGGAGAAGAGTATTCATCTAGAAAGTGCTTAAGAATAAGGCCACAAGATGGTGTACATGGTGTTGTGGCAATTTAGATAACATATACAAAAATGTTCTTAAGGGACTACACAAAGACTATGTTTTCCAAGATGATTGTTTGAACAGAATTTGGAGAAGAGTCTTCTACTAGAAAGTACATTAGAATAAGGTCACAAGATAGTGTGCCATAGGTAGGAAGTCATCAATTATAGTTCCCCTAACAAGCGTTGAAAGATAAGCATAGGAACTCTCCTTACACTGGAGAGGATAAGGATAGCTAGGTGTAAATGGACTGGAGGACATGGGAGACCCTAACCCTAACTCCTCCAAAGGCTATATAAATAGCCTAAAGTACACACTCAAATGTGGAGGAGAGTGTACTAGTTGTACCTTGAACAACTAACTAAACAAGATCTTTCTCTTGTACTTGAGCTCTCTCTCTCCCTCTTGTGCATACTCTCTCATGCTTCCAACTCTAATTTGCAACATGGTATCAGAGCCATCTCTAATCCTTCAGCTTCCCTCTGCCTCTTTACACATCTAAGTGCACAAGAAGAACTCTTTCCATCTTAGTTACCTTCCTTTCCACCATAGCTAGCTAGACCCCCTAACCTTGGAGGAGTTGGTGTGTGTAATAGAAGTGTAATAGACTTCATCCTCAACTTAGGGTGCTCCAGCACACACAGTGCATCAATTCTTGACATTGGATGACATGGTGGGCAACATTATGTTTTTTCTAAAACAGGAATAGATTTGCATGTGACACATCATGAGCTGTTGTGTGTGCTGATAAGGGTGCAATCATTGGGGCCAACATAGGGTTTTTATAGCCCCCCTAGTTGGCCATCTCCCCCTAAGAGGGTTTGGAGAAACTCCATCTCTACTGGCTTATCAAGAATTGCATGGTGGGGGGACTTGCTCAAGATGCTGCGTCGAATACACATAGAATGCACAAGGAGAAGCTCACTCAAGAGATAAGAAAAGATATGGAGGCCAAAAAGTTTTCTTGCTGGTTTCTTCTTCTTCTTCCACACACTTTAAAAATGTTCACAAAGTATAGATAAGATACAACATAAAGAAAAGTGGCCTACTAAGTCAAACAATGCATAACCGACTACATTAGTCGACTGGTGCTATAACTATGCCAACTGTAAATAGGTGTAACAACCTGAATATAATAAGTAATGAGTGCGTGGCCATGACAGTCATAATGACCATCAACGTGCTAAGTGTAGTCGTGTGGACCCATCTAACCAGGTGGTCCATCATTAGTTTCCACATGTGTTGGGCTTGTCATCTCAACGCTCCCCCTCAAGCTCAACTACATCTCTGCAACTCCAAGTAAGCTTCGAAACTTTTGAAGCTTCTCTGTACCCAATGCCTTCGTGAAGATGTCAGCTATCTGATCCTGTGTGCTAACATACACCAAGTCAATCTCACCTGCTAGTACCTTCTCTCTCACAAAGTGGTAGTGTACCTCAATATGTTTTGTCCTGGCATGGAACACAGGGTTCCTAGCCAACTGTATACCACTCATGTTGTCACAATAAATGACAACTAGACCTTCCACGTGCACATCTAAATCAGCCAATAACTTTTGCAGCCATACTACCTCACATGCTACAACAGCAGCACCTCTATACTCAGCCTCTGTACTCGACAAAGCAACTGTAGATTGCTTTTTGCTACTCCAAGTAATTGCTGCACTACCAAGAGAGAACATGTATCCGCTGGTAGATCTTCTATCAAACATACTACTAGCCCAATCTACATCTATGTATCCAAACACCTCTACATTTGTACCTGCCTCATAGAAAAGTCCATAAGGTAATGTGGACTTCACATATCTCAATATGCATCTGACTACATCCAAATGTGGCTTTCTAGGTACTTGCATAAACTGACTCATAAGACCAACAGCGTAGCTCAAGTCTGGCCTTGTAATGGTCATGTAGATCAAACTTCCCACTATCCTCCTAAACATAGTAGGGTCTTCTATCTCATCCCCAACATCAGCACTCAATTTTACATTCTGCTCCAACAGGACTGAACCTGGTTTGCATGCCGTCATACCATACTTGGACAACATATCCAAGCCATACTGTCTTTGGGATAGCCATATACCATCATCACATCTGATCACCTCAATGCCAATGAAGTACCTTAGCTCACCTAAATCCTTCATCTCAAACTTCCTCTTCAAAAAGTCTTTGACTTCAGCAATCCCACTATCACTATCACCTATAATAATCAAGTCATCCACATAGATGACTATGATGACCAAACCTACATCTCCCTTTCTCACATAAATTGAGTGATCAACATCAGAAACATAAGTTCCAATATTGATAAGATACTCTCTAATCTTGTCAAACCATGCTCTAGGTGCTTGCTTGAGCCCATAGAGTGCCTTCTTCAACCTGCACACATACGTGGGATGCTCTAAATCTTCATAACCTGCTGGCTGATCCATATACACTTCTTCCTGCAAATCACCATGCAAGAAGGCATTCTTCACATCCATTTGCTGCAATCTCCAATCTTTGGCTGCTGCCAAAGCAATCACACATTTGACAGTTGCCATCCTAGCAACTGGACTGAAGGTTTCTTCATAATCTATGCCATATGTCTGGGCATAGCCTTTTGCAACTAGCCTAGCTTTGTACCTACTAATAGAACAATCTGCATTGTGCTTAATATTATAAACCCACTTACATACAATAGCTTTCTTTCCCTTCAGCAATGATATTAGATCCCAAGTCTTATTGGCCTCTAATGCAGCCATCTCCTCGTCCATTCTTGCATTCCAATGAGCATGACCAACAGCCTCCTCAAAACATGTGGCCTCAACATCCTCAATCACTTTCACCATATAAGCATAATGGTGAGCTGCATAACCTTCAAAACCAAATCTGTTAACAGGGTATCTCACCCTACTAGACCTGCGTACCACTGGATCACTCAATGGAGTCTTTTCATTGACGCGTGCTCTCTGCACACCTGGAGTTCTCACTGAAGGAATGCCAAGCTCATCATCCAAGCTCTCTGAGCCACTGGAGTCTCCATCAAGAACTGCATCAATGCCATCTGACACTTTATTCTTTTCTTTGTCTTTGCTTGTAGTGTTACTAGATGCACTTGAAGATGTAGAGCTACTCCTTAGTCTCCCAGACCAAGGACTACCAAATGATGTCTGTGGTCCACTAAGAGTCTGTGATTCTTGCTTTTTAGCCTGCACATGAGTGTCATGATCATCATCATCATCCAATGCATCACCACTAGATGCATACCAACTGCTCATTTCATCAAAGATGATATCCCTGCTCACTCTGAACTTACATGTGACAGGGTTATAACAACGATACCCTTTTTGCTCAAAAGAGTATCCAACAAAGATACACTTTTCAGCCTTTGGATCCAGTTTCTTCCGCAACTCATCTGGCACATGAACATATGCAATACGGCCAAACACTTTCAAGTGTGAGACATCAGGCTTCTTACTTGTAAAACATTATTCGGGGGTCATACCATGAACTGTAGCTGTGGGAGTTTTGTTCATAATATAAACAGCAGTATGAACAGCCTCAGACAAAAAATGCTTAGGCATATTCTTTTCAGCCATCAAGGCGCGTGCAACTTCTGCAATATGCCTGTTTTTCCTTTCTACAACCCCATTTTGCTTTGGGGTATACCTGCATGTGAACTATCTCTTTATCCCATGAGACCTCTGAACTCATTCGAGAGCTACTCTCCCCCTCCATCTAACCTCAAGCACTTTACTTTCAAGCATGTTTCTCTTTCAACTGCAGTCTTGAAAGTTCTAAAGTGCTCAAACGATTCACTCTTTTCCTTCATAAAATATACCCACAGCTTTCTAGAACAATCATCAATGAATGTGACAAAGTATGAACTGCCTCCAAGAGATACATTTTGTGTAGGCCCCCAAATATCTGTATGCATAACATCAAGGATATTTTTGCTTACATCTCTGTCATGTGAAAAGGGTTGTCTTGCCTGCTTACCAAACTGACATGCTTCGCATACCTTATGAAATTCTGTAATTCTAAATGTAGGCAAACCTGTAACCAACTCTTTGGACTGCATTAATTTCAGTCTTTGTGCATTTGCATGTCCGATGTGTTTGTGCCAAATTTCAATATTTGCAACAACACCTTTTCCTTTAGCATACATAGCAGCATTCATACTAGGAATTCCAGCATCCAAAGTAAACATACGTCCAACTCTACTTCCCTTTGCAACCAACCTGCACTTGTCATTGAAGTCTTCTACAAAGCAGCCCTTTTCATTAAATCTAACTTGCAGCCCTTGCTCTACAATCTGACCGACTCACACCAAGTTCTTTGTAATAGATGGCACATGTAATACATCTGAAAGACTCTTTGTCTTACCATCATGCAAGGACAAGGGAACTTTTCCAATGTGTGAAATTGGGTGGCATGAATCTACACATAACCTGTATTTTGCAAATCCTGCATCTCTCCAAACCATTTTGCATGGCTGGTCATATGATTGGATGCACGTGAATCAACATACCAAATATCATCATGTGTTCCCTTTCCTGTAATAGCATTCAGCATATGCTGCATAACAAACAAACATTTATTTTTGTCTTCATTCTGTCGTGAAGACGATGCATAGTTTCCTTGCTGCAACTTACCACTGCAAATATCATCTTTCTTAGCATAAGATTGGGCTGCAATATGACCTGTTTTGCCACAGTAGTGACACACAATACCAGAGTTATTAGAACCTCTGTTCTGCCATCCACCTCTTCCTCTAAAGCTCCCCCTGCCTCTAAAGTTACCACGATCTCCTGAAACCTGCATATCACCTAATTGTTGATTCAATCTGTTTTGCTGGTTGTCACTACCATGTCCTGTACCACGGCCTCTTGAAGAGGACCTGCCACGTCCCCTTCTTGAACTGGAGTAGAAAGCTTGGACCTGCTCACCACTTTTTTCAGATGTCTCACTCTGCATGTTGATCTCTTTAGTGATCATAAGGGAGACCAACTCATCGAAATCTGGAAATGGCTTTTTGACATATATGGAAGTTACAAAAGACTTTCAAGCCTTTTCATTGTTAAGTCCACCCAAGGTAGATGACACTAAATCATCATCATCGGGCATTGCATCAATGGCTGCCAAGGCATCTGCAATGCTCCTTACCTTCAGTGCATATTCATTGATAGACATCTTCCCTTTCTTCAATGTATTCATTGAGTTGAATCTTTCGTACCTCTGTATTTACGGAAAACATACTTTCAAGTATGGTCCAAGCTGCATATGAATTCTTTGCATTTCTAATATGTCCCAGCATATTATTGTCAATTACTACAGACAGCCAATACATGACCTTTTTGTCTTTTGCATTCCATTCCTTCCGTGCCTTTGTCTCTTCTGCAGTTGGAGGATCACTGACCTCCGGCTCCTTTTCTTCACCTGAAACAAACTCGTAGAGGCCTTTTCCAATAAGGAAATTCTTGACATAGAATTTCCATAAAGGGTAGTTGTTCTTGTCAAGCTTCTCAATGATGGGGTTTCCACTGTTCTCTACCATTATCACAAAACTAATATCAAACAGCAAGTAAATCTTCTGCAACCCTCAACCTGTAGTGCATAGCAATACACCAGACAGCCTTTTTCACTGTTTGTTCAACAATACATGCGATCTGTAACCAATTTGCAGATAAACCTTGTGTTTATTCGCTGGTAAACACCTTTGGACTTACAGATCTAAAATCTGTAACCTGTGCACATGTATACGGCAAACACAGCTGAAATTGCCGGATACCTCAAACTACTGTCCGCAACCTTGCGAGTCTAAAACGGGGCCTGAAATGACCTTGGATGTCCAAAATAGCAGCGAGAAAGCCCTAAAGGGCAGATCTATAGAATACACAACGCTCTTTGCGTACACCAAATCTCACTGCAATCTAAGATTTTTGCTCTGCCCTGCTTCCGGTGCCTCCACAGGCACTGTCCAAGAGAAGAAGTAGAGAATGGAAGAGCTTCTTACCCGTTGCATACAACTTCTACTAAGTGCTCCTTCTATCACAAAAAGGGGCATATTATGAGCAACTGTTGGAAGAAATATCTTGACAAAATGAAGTGCAATAAATGCAAAAAGATCGGGCATATCACCATTAAGTGTCCCAATGTACCAGAAGTACCTAAGGAATCGGAGGCCAAATTTTCCTCCCAATCCACAGATGACCAACTCTTTTGAATCTTGTAACACTCTCTACCTATAACCTTTTCTTGTAGCCTGATTTATAAAGGCATCTCATCGTGAATCAAGGGGAGGCATCCTATCATGTTTTATCCAATGCCACCTAGCATTGAGGGGTTTCCCCTTTCCTCTAGTCCATTTACACCTAGCTACCCTTATCCTCCATCGGCTATATAAACAGCCTAAAGTACACACTCAAATGTAGAGGAGAGTGTACTAGTTGTACCTTGAACAACTGACTAAACAAGATCTTGTTCTTGTACTTGAGCTCTCTCTCTTCCTCTTGTGCACACTCTCTCATGCTTCCAACTCTGATTTGCAACAACAAGGCATGAAGAAGACCATGACATGTAGTAACCTTACAAAAGACAAGCCTTCAATCTTTAAATACTAATCGAGGCCATGAAAAAATCTGTAATCCTACTCTAACATTATATACAATTATGGTTAGCTTCATCCGAAATTTAGCTACCTCCTGGTGCAATAAGCTCTGCAATTTCAGCTCATCCAGGTAGGCTATGGTCGTGAAACATTCAAAGAGGGAATCCTCATCTCCCAAAGAGTGGTTAATTGCAAACCGTATGGTTGGCAACTCGATTTCGAGGGGTAACACACACTCTTTCCCATAAACTTATTTAAATGGAGTATGGCCGGTAGCTCGCTTGAACGTTGTATTGTACGCCCATACTGCTACATATAACTTCCTGTCCCAGTCTCGTTTCTTCTCCAAGACTATTTTAGACAAGATACCCACAAGCTGCTTATTAGTACTTTCGACTTGCCCGTTGGCTTGCAGATTATAGGGGGTGGTTTTATTATGCTTGATTTGCAAAGCTTCAGTCAAGATTTTGATCACTTTATTCAAAAAATGGGTGCCACGGTCTGACACTAGTTCCTTCGGTGGACCGAAATGGTAGATAATCTGCTCTAAAAGAAAACTTGTAGTCTCTTTTGCATTGTTCTATCTCATCGGCGTGCTTCTGACCATTTTGTAAAATAATCAATTGCTACTATAATGTACCTCTTGTGGGTAGTAGATGATGGGGTGATAGGACCCACAAAGTCAATGCCCCACTTCTCAAATGGAAGGATACCCATGATAGGGGTAAGTGGGCGTTTCCTATTCTCTCTACTGTCATGTCTTTGACAGGTTTCAAATCTCTTAACATACTCAAAGGAATCTTGGAAGATGGACGACCACCAATATCCAGCTCTTAAAGCTTTCTGTGCCGTCAACCGTCCCAGTAAAGTGCCCTCCACACGCAGAGTCATGGCACTCTTCCAAGATGAAAGGAACCTCGTCAGACATCACACATCGGCAGTAGATATCATCAACACCTTGCCGATATAGTGTTCCTGAAATCAAGGAAAAATTCAAAGCCTGTTGTCTAATTTTCCTCTTTTCAGATTTTGATAAACCAGCTCCAGTCTCTCTTGTTGATAGATAATGCGTAATAGCAGCATACCAATATGGGATAGAAGCTATATCTATTTTAAATATTTCTTCAATATCACTTCCTTCAGCCAAAGTCTCTTTCGGCTCCCCGAAATCCACAAGGCATTCCACAATACCCTGCAACCTCAGTGGCTTACTCTTAATCTCATAATCGAACTCCTGCAAAGTGATTAACCACTTTGCCAAATGATCAAGCGGTTGCAGCTTGTTCACAAGCAATCTAAGCCCTTCCGCCTTCATATAGAAAATTACCTTCTCATAGAGGATGTAGTGCCTGAATTTTTTAGTCGCAAAGACCATCGCAAGGCACAACTTCTCCATATAGGTATAGTTAATTTCCGATATGCCTATCTGATGATACCACTTTTCCTCCCAGATTTGGACTAAACAGCAGCTGATACTATGCATGGTGGTTGCTAAAAATATATAAAATGCCTCGCCTCTTTTAGGTGCTTTCAAAATTGGTGCTTTTACTAGCTCCTGTTTCACATCCTCGAACGCTACCTTACAAGGGTCGCTCCATACAAATAAATAGCTAAAAGATAATAAGTTCGTTAATGGCAACGTCCTTTCTGCCAAGGCATTTATAAACCTCCGATAGTACCCTATCGATGACAAAAAGCTATGTACCTCTTTCGGAGTGCGTGGTGGACTCATAGCGACTATAACCTTGATCTTTTCAGGGTCAGTTGCGATCCCTACTGAACTGACCACATGGCCTAGCAATAGCCCATAAGGCACTTCAAAGACACACTTTTGTGGGTTAAGAGCGATACAAAATTGTCTGGAGTTCTCAAAGCACTTTCTTAAGATAATCAACATCCTTTCCCTTACAGTGGCTGCCCCCAGGTCATCGATAAATCCTTTCAACTCATCTGGGGAGATGTCACCAAAGGTTTTCTCTGCTATTCATTGCCATGATCCAGGTGCATTGCACAGACCAAAGGCCATCACATGGTACGCAAAAGTGCCAAAGATAGTAATAAAAGTTTTTTTCAACTTGTGCTCTTCTGCAATTGCCATCTGGTTGTATCCCACAAAGCAATCCATGAATGAATATATTTCCCTACCCGCTAATTGATCCAAAATATAGTCAATAAATGGCAACGGGTAGTAATCCTTAACCGTCTGCTTATTCAGCTCTCTAAAATCTACACATAATCGGATCTGGTTGTTTTTCTTCTTTCTGATGACAACTGGTGAACACCACTCTGTGTGCTGTACAGGGAAGATTAGACCAACTTTCTGTAACTTCTGTAACTCCTCAAATAGCCTGTCCCTCAATTCAAAAGACTTTTGACACATAGGACGACTACCTTCTTTTACAGGAATAGTATGAACAGCCAGGCTGGGAGGAATGCCTCTCAGCTCATCATAACTCCAAGCAAAGATATCGCAAAATTCTTGAATCAAGGACACATAGTCCTCCCTTTTTGCTAAGCTAAGAATGGAACCTAATTTAATTGGCCGCGAATCATTTGGTGTGCCAAGGTTCAACTCAATCACATCCACGTCTCTTATCCTATCTTGCGGCTCTATCGGCTCATTTAAAGTTATCTGATAAATATCCTCTGTAGTGGACCCCTCTTTAGATTCATTACCAGATGATGTCTCACTACCAGATGGATCATCTACTGTTTCTAATTCAGTAGAGGATAAAGGAGCTCTCTCACTTTGAGAAGACTCAAGGTAAGCATCGACTATCACTCGATTAGCACCTCTACCTAGAACCTCTCGACCGGCGGGTATATCGACTTGGCAGTCTGTTCGTAAGATCCAAGGCCTACCTAGCAAGACTCGATAGCTAGGACATCCTACAAATCTTATCACCCTAAAGTCCAAGAAGCATTCTACACTTGCAATTGTAACATGGACTTTAGTAATGCAACCTTCTTTTTGCCTTAGACTATCATCAGCCATTCTAAGAAGGGTGGAGCTGTCTTTTTGAATGCCTAGACCTAACCTCTCCATCAACTCTGAACTCATGATATTGACGGAGGAGCTAGAGTCTACAATAGCATGTTCTACTAATATTCCATCCACGTATGCTGGAACCCTAGGGAAATTCTTTTTAGCATGATCAAACCAATCTTCCCCTACTCGTGCTATGCCCAAAGGTTCTACAATATACCCAATATACAGGATCTTCTTGAATTCCTTGCGTACTCCTGGAGATAATTTAATCAAATGTAAGAGGTTTACATTTGGTTTTAATTCACAAAGAGAACTTGCTAAATCAAAATCATGATAGGTAGCCAAAGCTCTCTTTTCTAGCCAAACCGTCCTTTCTTTTGGTCTCTGGACCAGCTTTAGTGCTTCTCTTTTAGCTCTTGCCTTCTTTCTTGCACTTCCTCATCCTTCTTAGGATGGACTTTTTTGTCAACAGGCCTTAGAGGTCCACCTTCCATGCTAGGATTCAGGACTTGCGTCCACTTCTCCCCTTGCTTAGGGTTTCCCTCGACCGATTTTGTATTATCTCTATCAACCTCTTTAGCCTTTTGGCCTCTTGTCACGGCTCGTAGGTTAGATGTTTCAGCGTCATTGATGCATACAGCCTCGATAAGGCTGACTTCATTGCCTTGTGGCAACTCTTCTATAGTGGTATTTCCCCTTTGTAATATTTGTTTTTGGTCCATCATTTTGCTGCAGATTATTACCTTGCGCTCTATGATTAACTAGACCTGGTTGTTTACTCCCTTGTTGGAGGGAACTAATCTTACTCCAACAGGTAGTAGCTAAATGGCCCGACTTCGCACAAATATCACATTTAACATTTGGATAGTTTCTAGGGAAATGTTGTCTACCACACCACTTACAGCTGAATCTTGAGGGACCACCCTCTTCAGCGCGTCGACTCCCTATCAGATTTTGCTGCTTCTTCAGGAAATTGACGTCAATAACTATTTGCCGATATTGTTTAGAAATCATACCAGTGTAGTGCTTCATCATATCCTTAACTTCGACAAGGACATTAGAGGCACTCGACTCATAGCCTTGATCGTCTATCCGTCATTCCATTGGCCTAACAATTTGATTGGGCATTGGTTGTTGACTCACAGGAACAACATTAGGGTTCGAAACTTGGCCTCCAACATTTGGTGGAGCCAACTGACTAGCCATAGGCATAGTCACACTGGGAGGAGCTGGTAGCAAAGGTACATTTTGAACCATGCTTCCTCTCCCATTAGGGTTATTCATAGGCATCCCTTGACTTCCATTTATCAATGGTAAATTGCCTCCAGGTACTAAACCTGCATTAAGATTTATTCAAGAGGAGTAGGCCATTTGTAATCGTGTCTCTACTTCTTCTTCCCGCGTGATGGCGATGTCTATATCAGCCAAAGCCACACTGCTCAATTGTACCTGAATATTGAAATCCAATCCATGTAAGAAGTATTGCAATTGGGCAGCCGACGAAATAGGAATGTAAGTTTGTAACTTACGAAATACTTCCTTAAGCTTCTTGGCATAGGCTTTCACATTCTCATGGGGGTCTTGGCGCGTTACATTCAAAACGTGCAACCAGTATTGGCCACCTCTTTCAGGGGCATATTCTCCTCGAAAAGCTACATAAAATTGGTCGATTATAGTTATGGTTCCAGTCTCTATGCTATGATACCATACTGTAGCCCTTCCTTTTAATGTCATGTTAAAGAACATCATAAGATGTCCCTCATCTTGGATGCAGTAATTAAACATTAGTCTTTGGAATTCACAAATGTGAAACTCCGCGTCTTCTTCGGCTAACCCATTAAAAATGGGCAAAGGAACTCCTAAAGTTGGCAGATCCGGCATCCTTGTAGGAATTGCAATGGGTTGTGTCATGGCGACAATCTGATTGACAATAGGAGTTTGAACTGATAGAATCACACCCCCACTTGAAGTGGGTTGACTTGGTGGAAGAGAGGAAGAACTTACGCTTCCTCCTGCACCTAAAGGACTATGTGCAACACTTGGGTTACTAAGACCACTGCCTCTTATGCATAATCGGGCTACTCCTTTGAGGAGAATAGCGAATTACAATCTCCAATCGCCGTCTTGCCCTCTCAGCACATTCTACTTTTTGTATTTCGGCTTGACGGTCCTTGTCAGAGGACATAAACCAACTTTTTGGTCCCTAAAAACCCTAAATTCGAGAACCACCACTTGTTGGCAGCTCCCGGCAGACTCACCATGATGGGACCTAAAATGGGCCGGTATTGGCTATGGAACTAGCCGCGGACCTCATGCTCATAACAGACAAATACACCCTCACGGCCTTGCAGACCAAGAGCGTCAATCTGCTTGCTAAAGGACAAACTACCCTAAATCCTAATCTATGCATTTATAGTTTTTATAGTTTTGTAGTCCAACATTTCCCTTTCTATAAACTCCACAGAGGGAGAACCCATTAACACTGGCCATAAATGCCACGATAATCACATACATAGGACGCAACCTCTCAATAGAAACCCCGCGGCCCCATTGCAGCTCTCCTACATCGCAGGGATTGGCCCCTTGATGCGCTGCTCAACATATAAAACAAAACAAACAAACTCCACTCTTTCATTTAAAATGTCTCCAGGAGATATACCATGTGTCCTCACTAGATAATCCCCCAAGAAACCAATGTCTATCCTATAGCTTAGGATGCCTCTCCACACTCAAACGTAGGTCATCGTCATTGAAAATAGGTGCTATGCATCTAGGTTTTTTTTTCCGATACCATGATCATCATACACATGCAAAGGTGGATGATTCTAAAGTGCTCAAACATCATTTTAAAATTAGAAACATGTGGTGCACAATCAGGCTTTATAATGCATTTACTAACGTGTTGCGGCAATGTAAGGATAGCGCCGAGATCACACTCGTGCTACTATCCTCTTAATTAACATACCACGGACTCTATGACATGATGTGCATCAGAAAATCAGCCACAATTAGCACACAAATCACACCATTCAAACATCCCAACCCCCTACGTTTAGGTATTGCTTTCGTTGCATAGGTGTAGAGGTTCATTTTGTCATGTTTTGATGTATAAAAAGCAACAAATCACAAACTTTGACAAGGAGATAGGGCAAACTAAGGCCAAACCTCATGCTTTGCCACTACCATACATCCACAAATAATTATTATATTTTTTCAAGACATATTTTTATTTTTCCACTCATTTTTCTCATTTTCTTGATTTATTTGGCAATAAAATATGCTATTTTTTTATTTTTCTTATTCCAATCACTTCAGCATACTAACATTCAATTTATCTTCCATATTCCCCCAATGGGAACATATTTTCCCCACCCGAAACGGAAAAACTAGCATTTTACCACTTAAAACCCGGGACTCTAACAAATTTTCATCTAATAAGAACATGACTACCATCATAAACTATAAAAAATCCTTCATTTTCTTCATAAAAATGGTCATTCCGTATCTTTGCGTAGCCTGAGATGCCTTGAATGCATGCGTAACCAGCAGATTGAGCCTCCATTGCTCTCAATCCAATGCTGCACTTTAATCTTTAGCATCTCCATCAATCTTCATCATCACTTCCTTCATTCTTCCACCTAGTTTCCTTCTTCAAGAGAGTACACATGAATAGCCCATAGAGAAGAGAGAGAGGGAGGAGAGAGAAAGACTAGAATCTATTTTCTTCATTTAGTCCATCATTCCACGCGCAAAGACAAGCGAAATGATTAGCCAAGAGGGAGAAGATCAGGGGTAATGTCGGTTGCAGGGGTTCTTCACAGCCCCCAATCATGAGGAGAGAGGATGATGGCGCAATTTGTGCCTTGCATGCTGTCGCCATGTTCTCCTTCTCTCTCCATATTTTTTTTCATGCAATTTGGGTTGGGAGGGTTAAAATTTCCCAAAGGGCACCCCCCCTTTGGTCCAAGTTGTGGCCACCCTTTCAAATCTTGCCAATTTGTGGCCATTTCCCTGTCCGGACTCCAATTCGAGCTCTGAAAAATCCTGGGCGTCCAACTTGACATCCCGCACTGACTGATAGCTCCTAGCATCCCACACAGCAGTCGAAAAAATTATCAAAAATCCACAAGTGTCGCTCGGGCACCTTTTAAAAGCCGTCTTTCACTTGGTGCTTAAAATCGTCCTAGCTGCAGCCGCCGTCTTCCATGTTAAATATTTTTCCCCTAAACTCTGGATTTTTTGGCAAATTTTAGGCACATCCCGAGCTCAAAACTCCACTCTCAAGGATGTGAAGATTCAAAGGGGGTGGATGTCGTGCCACTACGCGGACAGATTGTGAAAAACTCTAGAGTGCATCGCCATCCGACTTTCTTATTAATTTAGAGTCGATGTCATCTTAGTTATTAGTGCTAGTGTCCATAGTATGGCTAGTTTCAAAATACAGGATGTTTGGATAATTTTAGCCTATTTTTGATATTTTGTATATTATTTCTTGTAAATATCCTAACAAGTTGTAGAAGCCTTCTAGAATAGGGTGACATGCAAAAAAGCAAGTGGCTTTTTCAACTAGTTTTGGAGATTTCATGAAAAAAGAAGAACTGGAAAAATCGCACACATCGCAATCGTAGTTTATAAGCAACAAACAACACTCTGAACTAGAAGAAGAAGAAGGAGTGATCTGAAAGAATTTTGATTAGGTGTCCTAGGGTTTTATCCCCCTTTTGGAGCCAACAGAACCATTGGATTCATGGTGTGAGAAGTAGACAAGAAGCTACTATTTTGATGCACGTTTTTGGTCTACAAGCGAGCTCCAGGAGATCTAATACTTGGAGATTGCTTTTGAGTAGTACCAAACAAGGAATTTTCGATTCTATCAATACATAGTGCTTTGATTCATTAAGCTTTGTCTTTATCTTTTGTACCTCTTGTCTATTCTTTCTCTTCTCTTCTATCTCCTATCCTCTACTTCTTTCTATCTTGATCCTCGATGGATACGAACTTTCAGCAAAACCCCTTCGACAATGCTCTCTTCGTGAACTTGAGTAAAAAGCTTGGACCTATTCACCACTTGTTTTAGATGATTTACCCTTCATATTGATCTCTTAGATGATCATGACCAACTCATCAGAAACCAAAAATTATTATACACTTATATAGAAGTGGCAAAGGATTTTTAGGACTTCTTATAATTAAGACCACCCAAAGTAGATGAAACCAAATCATCATCAGTAGGCATTAAGTTAATAGTTGGTAATACACATGCCATGCTTCTCACTTTCAAAAACTATTCATTTATAGGCATCTTCCCTTTCTTTAAGGTATTCAATTGAATCTTCCATGCCTTTGTATTTATTGAAAACATGTTCTCAAAAATTTTCCAAGGTGCATGTGAAGTTTCTACATTTCTGATATCTCTCAATATAGTGTTATCAATGAGTACAAATAGCCAATATATATCTTCTTCTTTTTTGCATTTCATTCTTTCCATACATTTCATTCTTTTGCAGAGGCAGTCATCAAAGGGTAACTATACTCTGGCTCTTTTTCTTTATTTAAACAAACTCAAAAAGACATTTTTCAATAAGAAAGTTTGTTAGACGAAACTTACATTATGAGTAGTGATTCTTTTTTAACTTCTTAATGATGGGGTTTCCATTGTTCTCTACCATTATCAAAAAATTGAAATAAAAAAGCAAGTCTTCTACAACCTTTTTCAATAAGTATACATCAATACACCAAGCAACCTTTTTCATAGACTACTTGATAATACATGTAATCTATAACTTGCAACAAGTACACATCAATACTTGATAATACATGTAATCTATAACCTTTTGCAACAAGTACACATCAATACACCAAACAACCTTTTTCATAGACTACTTGATAATACATGTAATCTATAACTTGTTTACAAATGAAACTTGTGTTTACTTCTTGATAAATACCTTAGCACTTTCAAATCCAAAATTTATAACATGTGTACCAAGTTTCAATCAAGATAATCAAAATTGCAGTATACTCTAAAACTACTATCCGTAACCCTGTAGGTGTAAAACAAAGTCTGAAATGGCGCTAGATAACCAAAAATGTAATGGATAAGGACTTCTCTATAGAATATATAGTTCTTTACTCACACATAAAATATCATAGCAATTTGAGATTTTTGGTTGCGCCCTACTTCTAGTGCCTTCATAGGCACTATCCAAGAGAAAGAGTAGGGAATAGGAGAGCTTTTTATCCCTTGCTTTCTTTCTCAAATAATTTCTTCTTCTCATTTACTTTATCCTTTACTATCCTCTCTCTATGACATTACTCTGATACCATGTCAAGAATTGTGTGGTGGGGAGACTTGCTTAAGTTGCTATACCGACCATACACACAAGAGGAAGCACACTCAAGAACATAAGGAGAGATGGAGGCGAAAATGTTTTCTTGTTGGTTTCTTCTTCTTCTTTCATACACAATACAATGTACATAAAGTATAGATAAGAGACATCATAAAGAAAAGTGCTCTAGTAAGTCAAACAGTATATAATTAACTATACCAATTGACTAGCAATGTAACTATGATAGCTATAGGTAGGTGCAATGGACTAGATATAATAAGTAATAAGTTAGTGGCAATGTGAGGATCATAGTGAACATTGATCTTCTAAGTGTAAACATGCGGACCCATCTAGCCAAGTGGTCCATCATCAATGTCCACACATGTTGAGCTTGTCATCTCAACAACTTATTTATGAGGCTATGCACAAAGGTGATAACCACTCTTGGGATAGGGCCATGAAGTTTGAGTATGATTCATTAAAAATAATTTTACATGGGATTTTGTTTCTTTTTCCAATGGGAAACATGTATTGCTATGCAAGTGGATGTACAAGATAAAGAGTATCATTGGTTACTCCAAGCTAGCATATAAGGCTAGATTGGTTGCTAAGGATTTTAAGCAAGATCATGTACTTCATTTTGATAAAATACTATCTCTTATATTCAACATGACTACCCTATGCTTAGTATTGACCTTGGTTGCATAGATGGATTTGGACTTATACCAAATGGATGTAAAAATGGATTTTCTACATGGAGACTTGCATGAGGATATTTATACAGTAGCCTAAGGGCTTTGAGAAAAAGGGTAGGGAACACCTAGTGTGGAAGCGGATGAAGATTCTTTATAGACTTAAGTAGAAACTTAAGAAATGGTATCATAAGTTTGATATATTAATGTATTCATAGGGTTGCTCCATAGTGATATGGATCAATGTCTTTACACAAAGAAGGTCCATGATGGTAGCCTTATCTCTATGTTGATGATATGTTGATTGCTAGGGGTTCTCATGAATGAGGTGGAAACTTTTAAGACTTAGCTCAAGAAGAGCTTTGAGATGAAGGATATGGGAAATGTCTCTGATATGCTTGGTCTACGCATTATGTGCAATTTCTTTAAGGTACATCTCTACTTATCATAGAAGGAGTACATTTATTGTAATGTCCCCATTACTTAGTTTATTTTAATGTGCGTATACATTCCAAAGAAAATTGATTTATGTTGCAAATTTTTAAAAACTACCTCTAATTATGAAATGGACTCTCATTATGAAGATAAATGTTATTATTAATGAGGTATTATATGCCAATTCATGGAAGAAATACTTGGGAAACCCTCCCAAGACTAACTTATTAAAACTATGTTTGTAGTACAGAACAATAAAAAGAACTAGCCTAGTGGATAGTCACTTGGCAGTTAAGTGTACTTGGGTGACGACACTACCGGGATGGGTGACCTCCCAGGAAGATTTTCCTACAAGCTAGTGGGACCTTCTCACGCGCAGCCAACCATGCCAACGAAGCCTTTATAGCCCATTTCCAAGTGTGCCAAGGTCAAGATGCCAAGGTCTATGCCTTGGTCGCCGCTTTAGTTGTCGCCTCTTGGAGTGACGGCACCCGACGACGAGACCTACAGTGCTCACTCATATATTGGTTAAATTGGTATCCTTGCACTACGAAAATGGAGCCCCTCCCTAACGCCATCAAAAACTCTAAAAGAAAGTGTTTCCTCTTTATCATCAATGAGGTCATCAAAAATGCTAAAAACTAAATATCCTCTTTTTACCCTCCAGTTACTATATAAATAAGGGTAGAGCATCACATCAGATACACACACATACACACAACAACCTGTGTAGAAGTCTCTCTATTGTTGACACGACAAAGCTTTGCTCTGCAATAAGTCAAATCTCTCCCTCTCTCTCCACACCTATGCAAAAGTGTTGCTCGAATCTATCAACTTCTTCCATGGCTCCCAATAGACATCGAGATGCTGAGTGAGGTCACGCTCAGAGAACTCCCCAATGTGAAGAAGTAGTCACTGGGGCTGAAATGAAAGCAAAAGTTAACCTCGAATCCATTCAACCTGAAGGACAGGTTATTCCACCGTAATTACAATGGATGGCCAAACAACGGAGATAATCAGGTTAGTACATAAGAAAAGGATCACGATTAGTTAAAACTTACTTAAATTTGTAAAATCATGTTAGTATTATCAAATGCCTTTTAGGAAGAAACACAGAAATTGATGAAGGGGATAGATTCTATGCATTGCATACATTGACAACAATGTAAAAATTATTTTATGGTTATGACTGCTTTTGAATTTGTGAATGATGAGTGTGGAAAAACTCACCTGTGAGTGGGGGTCCTATGCTCCCAAGGGAGATAGGTGTTTTTGATTTTTGATCACTCGAGCACCTAAGAGGGCAAAGGGCCGAGTGGTAAGTGCCCCTGCTATGTAGGATGGCTCCGGAGAGGCTCAACAAGGAAGCTTGGAGGGGCTTTGAGCTAGTACATTCCCTCTTGACCAAGGATGGAGTGCAATCACATTCAAATCCCGAGGGATTGGAAGGTCCTAGGCAGGCTGGACAATGTCTTTCTACGGAAAGATGGTTTTATATCACTCTACAAATTGATGATTTTGGATGTTATTATGAAATAAAGTATCTGATTTTTGAATTGTTTGTTATGTGCTAAAGATGGAGTTTAATGAATCCAATTTAACAAAGTAATAAAAGGAAGTTGATTTTATATGTCCAAATAGTGTGGCAGTATGCTTTGCTAATTAGAAAACTAAGCAAACCCATCGAGGAATGTGGGAGGCTTCAATCCTGACAATTGGATGCCTATTGCTACGTGGACCCAATAAGTTGGGTAACCAACACTAGATAGAGCTTATTAAATTGTGACCCTCCCAATATAGATATGATTAGTTACCAGGTTTAACAATGTTTTAGGGGGCCAAAGCTTAGATTTTACCTTATGGATAGAGGGATCAAGTCACACTCTCACCAAGTGTGGTGTTAATCTCACTCCTACCTTTGATTGATTACAAAGTGGTTATTCTTAGGGGGGTGTCGCACTAACACTAGCATACACATTGTGCTCATCAGGAAATTAGCAATGAGGAAGCTACACGTTTGTGGGATATTTTTTCCATCATGTATCAAGTAGCCTTAGGGTCAAATAAATTCTCATACCACGAGGATATATTTGAGATAATAGAGATGATCTTTATTCCTTCAATTGTTTTGCAACCTCATCCTAACTCATGGTACATGAGAAATTTTTGGCCAAGGAAAAGGTCACATATGGAGATATATTATGGGCGTAACATTCTTCTTCATTACGAACTATGGAGGGTTCAATGGGCTGAACAACTAAGAATAGTTCAGATATATCTTTTGTTCGTGGTGCCTTTGTTGAATAGTTACTAGACATTGGGGATGAGTCTGTATCTAAAACCTTGTGGGTATATCGAAAAGTGCTACAAACAGTACCACCTAAGAGAATTGTTGTAGTGCCAAGAAGGCCTTATTTTGGTATGGGATGTTTTGGTTATCCGCAAGAGCCCCCACATTATGTTATTTTCCATGTACATGAGAATCCATCAAGATATGGGAAATAGACCCTGATACTTTTCATGAGGAAAGGATCCATGAGATGATGTATTGGTAGATCATAGTATGATCAATAAATCTTTGTAAATACTTTTCATAAATATAAAGTCTCATTATTATTTTTGAAGAGTGTGACTCATGAGCTTACGATGATAGTTGAGCTACTTTGACAAGTTAATGATGAAGTACGCTTTATGTGAGTGATTTTTGAGATCATGTACTCCACTGCTTGCCAATCAAATATATTTGAATTAAGAGAAAGCGTAATGGCTATCTTAGACAAGAATCGTCTATGGAGTTGTTGAAGCTTATGAAGGGGCTACAACTATAGCTCAAACCTGGGGAAGGGATGACCCTTACTTTTACTTAGACTCAACTCTGTACGAAGGTATGAAAGTCCATCCCAAGTTGTTGAAATGGCACCTCAAATTGATAGGACTTTATAAGTACGATGCTCTTGAAAATGATAAGGAAATATATATAGATGGGAAAATTGTAATGAGAAATAAATGGGTGTATGACCAATATACGAAGGTTATTTCTCCTTATAGGATCACCCTTACCGAGAGTGTAAAGTTAAAAAAAATTATGAGCTTCCAGAGTATCCCAATCTCCCAAAATCTTATTGATTCCTAGAGACACCTCGTCTTGTAACAAACAAGTTACGGAGATAATTAGGATCGCCAACTAGTGCAAATTGATGAAATATACAAGGAACTCCAAGAGAAGAAGTTTCTTCTCAAGCAGATACCAACACCTAGGTTTAGTGGTGAAGGACTCAAGGTGGAGCAAGATGCAGAACTTGGATTGAGGATTTGGACAACCATTTTCTAGCTGCTGAAACTACTACTGCAAATCAGTCTAGACTACTCATCTTCATCTTACTAGCGAAGCGAAGCTTTGGTGGAAACAGTTTTTCCAAGATAAAGGGGTAATAGAAGCTTCCCAAACTTGTGGGGAGATCAAAGAAACTGTGAAAGGACGTTATCTTCCCCCATCTTTTGAATCAATCAAGATGAATGAATTCTACAACTTACAACAATCAAGCCTAACCTTGGAAGGATACTATTCTAAGTTTGTGAGTCTACACAAATATGCACCCCCAATGACAACATCTCAACAGATTGCAAGGATTCTACGAAGGACTAAATCCACCTTTGGACACTCGCCTTAAGTCAATGAGACCAATGTCTCTCAAAGATGCTCTTATGCGAGCAAAACCTATGGCCAAGGAAATCACTCAAAATGGCCAAAGGAAGACATGACCAATGCCACAGGAAATGGTAGAGCTAATGCAATCACCCAAGGATAAAATGGGATAGGAATCAGACAATGCTACCAGTGCGGAAGGAGTGGACACTTAAGGGAAAATTGTCCTATCCATCCTCAAAATCCTAGCCCAAACCAAGTTGGTGGAAGAGGTTGAGGGAATGACAATAACAACCCAGGCCATGGACATCAAAGAAGAGCTTATTCCTGGGTAAATACCATGATTGGACAGCCCAAGGAATGCACATTAGGTGAAGAAATTGAAAGAGGATCCATTCACGCTATCGTGGAAAAGAAAGGAGCGGACCACCAATGTTCAGTAATTCAATCTCCAGTTTCTTACAAGGGTACATCGTTTATAATCTTAATTGATTGTGGTAGCACACATTTATTTCTTGCACCCAAGTTAGTTAAAAGATTGCATCGAGGATCCGGGGGGACAAGGAAAATGATAGTAGAATTGACTAGTGGAAACGAAATTGCCTCAATCCAAAATGTAGTGAAATTTCAATTTAAGTTAGAGAGCCATATAACTGAAGCTGAATTTTGAATCCTACCACTAGGATGCTATGATTACATTTTGGGAATGGATTGGCTCAAGAAGAAAAAAGCCCAAATTCTATGTGGTAAAGAGGAAATAATCTTTCAAGACTCGGAAGGAGAAACCGTAAATGCATATGGGAAATCTGGAAGAACTAGAGTCCAATTAGCCAAGGAAAGTTGACTCAAGAAGGAATTGAAGAAATGTCAACCAATCTACATGATTCGGTTGAATAAGGTCGAAAACACTAATGAAGACACTCTACCTTCCTGGATCAATGACTTCAAGTTGTCTTTCTAGAAGAATTGACTCGACTACCTCCAAATCGTGAGGTTGATCATGAAATAAAATTGATTCCTGAAGTGAGCCAGTGTCAAAACGACCATACAAAATTTCTATTCATGAAGCAATTGAGCTTAAGGAACAACTGATGTAATTGATAGAGCAAGGATTTATCCACCCAAGTAACTCACCTTGGGGAGCACGTGTCCTCTTCCAGAAAAAGAAGGATGGAACAATTAGGTTACGGTAAAAAACAAGTACCCCATACCCAGGATAGATGAACTTTTAAATCCCCTACATGGCACCAAGTTTTTTTCCAAGATTGATCTAAGATCTGGATACTATTAAATTCGAATCAAGGAACAAGATATCCCAAAGACTACCTTCAGCACTAGGTATGGTCATTATGAATTTTTAGTCATACCATTCGGATTGACTAATGCCCCAGCTACATTCAATCCTCTTATGCATGACATCTTTCGACCATATCTAGATGGTTTTGTGTTAGTATTCTTTGATGATAAACTAGTATACTCCAAATCAATAGAGGAACATGAAGGTCACTTAAAGATCACTCTAGTAACACTCCGTGAAAGTCAAATCTATGCCAAGATGATTAAATGTACATTTCTCACTGATAGGATTGAATATCTTGGATACATTGTTTCCGCTAATGGAATCTTTGTAGACCCTACCAAAGTGAAAGATATCCTAGAATGGAAAATACCTAAGACACTAAAAGAAATCCATGGATTTTTGGGACTGGCATGATGGTACCGAATCTTCATCAAGGATTATTCCCTCATTGCTACACTCTTGACAAATCTTTTGAAGAAAAATACAGTAACCGTTTAGACCAACGATCATCAAGAAAGCTTTGATAAGCTTAAAGAAGTTGTAATCACTGCACCTGTATCAAAACTCCCAGACTTTAATATGACTTCAGTCAACCATTTGAGGTGATCACTGATGCAAGTTGACTTGCAATTGGTGGGGTGCTAGTACAAGAAGAAAGACCAGTGGCCTATACTTCTAGAAAATTGAAACCCTACAAGTCCAACTATGCCACTCATGACCTTGAGTTACTCACAATAATCCATGTTTTGCAACTATGGAGACATTATCTATTGGGAATGGAATTCACTTTAGTGACAGATCATAAAAGTCTTAAGTGGATCTTCACCCAAGCTGACCTAAACATGAGGCAAAGAAGATGAATAGAGATACTGCAAGAGTTTGATTTTAAAATCAAACATCACCCAAGGAAGGACAATGTTGTTGTAGATGCATTAAGCTAAAAGGCCTTTCTTAATAGCATTGTAGAAGTTCGAAGCTTAAGAACCGTATCTATACCTGATAACCCTATACTGCAGCTTGTATACCAAGCTATTTTGCACGATAAGGAATGTGAAGGAATCATGGCTAAGGTACTTCAAGGAGAAAGCTCTGACAAAGAAAGGTTTAAGATTAAGGATTATCGTGCTAGCAATGGTTATCTATATTACCATGACCGCCTTTGTGTTCCAAAAAGACCACAAGTAAAGGACAAGATCTTATGGGAAGCACATGACAACCCCATTACAGGACATCATGGGTATGCCAAGACACTCAACATAGTTCGTAAGAGCTATCACTAGCCAAGATTAAAAAAAGGATGTATTGAAATATGTAACTTAGTGCTTGACTTGTCAAAGAGTCAAGGAAGAAAGGATCAAGATGCCTGGAGAGTTACAACACTTGGACATTTCACAAATGAAATGGGAGTCAATAAGTATGGACTTTGTTGTTGGATTACCTACTAGTGCTACTGGATATGATTCCATCATGGTAGTGGTTGATAGATTAACACAATTTATACACTTGATCCCAGTCAAAATAACCTATAAGTCATTTGACATTTCTTGAGTCTTTATCAAAGAAGTATTTAGGTTACATGGATTGCCAAAGAGCATAATTAATGACCAAGACTCTAGGTTCACCTCTAAGTTTTGGACTTGCCTATTCCAAGAAATTGGAACACAGCTATGCTTCATTACTGCTTATCATCCTCAGATTGATGGTCAAACTGAGAGGGTGAACCAAACCATTGAAGATATTCTAAGGTCTTATTGTGGCAAAGAACCAAAACCATGGATTGAACATTTACCTTTGGTGGAGTTTGCTTATAACACTGCCTTTCAACAAACAATCACGATGTCACCATTTCAAGCCTTGTATGGGCAAGAATGTTGTACACCTCTAAACTTCTCAGATCCCATTCTCAAGGTAGAGGCTTCTAAGTCTATGCTTGAAGAGATGGACCAAAAAATCCAATTGATCCTACATGACATCCAAGATGCTCAAGATTGGAAAAAGTCCTATGCAGATCTTGAAAGATCCATAAGAACGTTCAAGGAAGGTGACATGGTGTTTCTAAGGGTAAGGGCTAACAAGAGCTCATTATCCTTAGCGAAATACAAAAAGCTTGGTCCAAGGTACTGTGGACCATATGAAGTAATCAAAGTAATGGGAAGGCAAGCATACAAGCTTAAATTTCCACCCCATCTCAAGATTCACAATGTATTTCATGTAAGCCTATTGAAACCTTAATATGTACCAAACCCCGATCATGTGCTTAATGACGAACAAATAGTTATGCTTGCCCAAGGAATTCTGGAAATGCAACCCGAGAAGATTCTAGACACAAGGGAGAAACCTCTAAGAAGTGGAATCCTTAGAGAACACCTAGTACAATGGAAGGATTATCCTGACGAGGATGTCACTTGGGTCAATGAGGTAACCCTTAGAAAAGAATACCCCTAGTTTCTCTCGAGGATGAGGACATCTCAATTTCTCTAAGGAGGAAAGAATGTAATGTCCCCATTACTTAGTTTATTTTAATCTACGTATACACTCCAAAGAAAATTGATTTATGTTGCACATTTTTAAAAACTAACTCTAATTATGAAATTGACTCTCATTATGAAGATAATTGTTATTATTAATGAGGTATTATATGCCAATTCATGGAAGAAAAACTTGGGACACCCTCCCAAGACTAACTTATTAAAACTATATTTGTACTATAGAACAACAAAAAAAACTAGCCTAGTGGATAGTCACTTGGTAGTTAAGTGCACTTGGGTGACGACATTGCCGAGATGGATGACCTCTCGAGAAGATTTTCCTACAAGCTAGTGGGAGCTTCTCACGCACAGCCAATGGTGCCAATGAAGCCTTTGTATCCCGTTACCAATTATGACAAGGCCAAGATGCCAAGGTCTATGCCTTGGTCATCGCCTTAGTCACCAAGTTGGAGTGACACCGCCCAACGACAAGATGTGGGTGCTCGCCCATATATTTGTTAAATTGGTATCCTCGCGCTAGAAAAATGGAGCCCCTCCCTGATGTCATCAATGACATTGTCAAAAACACTAAAAGAAAGTCTTCTCTCTTTATCATCGATGATGTCATAAAAAATGCTAAAAACAAATGTCCTCTTTTTACCCCCTAGTTACTATATAAATAGGGGTAGAGTGTCACATTAGATATACACACAAACACACACACATACACAATGACCTATGTAGAAGTCTCTCTACTATTGACGTGACAAAGCTCTATACAATAAGCTGAACCTCTCCCTCTCTCTCCACACCTACATGGAAGCGCTGCTCGAATCCATCAGCTTCTTCCATGACTCCCAAGAGACGTCGAGATACTTAGTGAGATCACGCTCAAAGAACTCCCCAGCATGAAGAAGTAATCGCTACTAAAATGCAAGTGAAAGTTAACCTCGAATCCATTCAACTCAAAGGATGGGTTATTCCACAACAAATTGAGGTTGTGGCCGTAAATTGTAAATACAATGGATGGTCGAATGGAGATAATCAAGTTAGTACATAATAAAATGATCACGATTAGTTAGAACTTACTTAAATTTGTAAAAGAATATTAGTATTATCAAATGCTTTTTAGGAAGGAACACAAAAATTGATGAAGGAGATAAATTCTATGCATCGTATACATTGACAATTGTGTTAAAAATGTTTTATGGTTATGATTGCTTTTGAATTTGTGAATGATGAGTTATGGCTCTTATGATTCTAGGCTTGCACAGCCGGGTGAGTTGTGGATTGTGGTGGTTCGAGACATTGGGATCCCCAACCCAATTCCCTAACACTTTGCAGAGTGTGGAAAAACTCACCTGTGGGTGGGGGCCCTACACTCTTGAGGGAGCAAGGTGTTTTTTATTTTTTATCACTCGGCACCTGAGAGGGCAAAGGGCCGAGTGGTAAGTGCCTCTGTTATGTAGGATGGCTCTGGAGAGGCTCAAGGAAGCTTAGAGGGACTCTAAGCTAGTAAATTCCCAATTGACCATGGATGGAGTGCGATCACATACAACCCAATCCCGAGGGATTGGAAGGTCCTATCCTAGGCTTGATGATGTCTTTCTACGAAAAGACGGATCACTCTATGGAGTAATGATTTTGGATGTTATTATGAAATAAAGTATCTGATTTTTGAATTGTTTGTTATGTGCTAAAGATTGAGTTTAATGAGCCCAATTTAACAATGTAATAAAAGGAAGCTAATTTTATATGTCCAAATAGTATGGTAGTATGCTTCGCTAATTAGAAAACTAAGCAAACCCATCAAGGAATGTGGGAGGCCTCGATCCTGAGAATCGGATGCCTATGGCTGGGTGGACCCAATAAGTTGGGTAACTTTCCAACACTAGATAGAGCTGATTAAATCGTGACCTTGTAACGTGTCCACTAGAATCATCCAGGACACATCTTAGTAGTCCATCGGAAAGGATGTCTAGAAAACTCCGCCCGGCACTCCCATGGAATGTTACGGGTTTTGTAATCTAGGTCTTCCCGTGTTTGCCACGTAGCGGAAGTATCCTGGCCGTTCCCACTTAGGATCGACCGGAATTTGGGTTTTCCTGTTTGGTCATTAGCTAACAGCAACTAGCGTCAGACCCAAGCGAACTACTTTACGCAGAAACGCCAGGTCCGAAGCGGATTCACGCTGCACTTGGTTCAAGGAGAATGGGAAACGAGAGGGATGCAAAACTCAACCTCTCTACCAATAGGCATAGTCCCATTCCGTAAATCGGGTAAGACGTAACTCTAGGTCACCGCTCTCATTATTCGTTTTGATAATGATGATCATCCCACTGTTCTTCGAGATTTTTGAGAAAAGTTCCCAGCTAACCGGGACCACCATCCGTAGGACGGACCCATGGTCCATCCTCCGCACTTTCCTCGGTTTGTTTTAGTTATGTAATTATCTAACACATTAATTTGACATATAACAATCAGCTTCTTTAATTAACCCTATTAAGCACTGGTTCCTTCACGTAATCTTATCACGTGACATAGAAAAACAATATCAAACAGCTTCTTTATTATCATTTCATCATTTTATCTTTGAAATACAAGGAGTTCTGCTCGTAGGCTTGTCCATAATCCGCCCGAAGGCTATCCAGTAATCCGCCAGGGATCACTATTCCAAGCTTCTGCCCGTAGACTAGTATGCGGGCCTCGAGATCCAATCCTGATTCACGTTGGCCTCTTGTGCAGGACCCGTAAGGCGAGGGATTTACAACCAAAGCCCCCCTGGCACCCAAGCGTCCTCCTGCTCCAAGTAGAGCTCAATGGAAAGACCTCTCGCGGCGGGTTCGGTCCACGTTCCTAGCGCGGTCAACAACCCCCTTGGTTAGGGTCAGGCAGGCAGTCGGGGGTAACTGAAGCTGCCTCTCCCTTCAGGCCTTCAACCTGAAGCATTAGATATCATTTCATCCTTTAGTTCTTTGAGCAAACAATGCAAACAGTGCTTTCTAAGCTGTTACAAGCACAATCAATTCCAGTGGTTGTTTATTTGGCCAATTGTCAAGGAGTGAATCCTTCTTTCCGAATGCATCCAACGTTCGATCCGGGATTAATTGCGACTTGGCAAGATTCCCAAGGGTTTATTTGTTCACCCTTTTGTCCTTGGGTTAGGGCCATACCCTGTTAACCCACTTAACCAATACCTTAGGTTTTATTAACAGTAAATCCTGGCGACCATGTCGCTTTAATTTATTGATTGATCATTTGCTTTCAAGAAAATACCTAACTTCCCTTTACTTGGCAATCTTTCCCCAAGACAGGTGATGTAACAGGATGACTACTCATTCTCTTGCAAGTTAAACTTGCGCAAGAACTTACCAACCTTATTTCAAGAAATGGCAAAACTCTCTTGTGAACAAACAACAAGTCTATGCAACGTTGCAACTTATTGCACAAGCGTCGCATCTATTCCATGGGATCATTTCACCCATTGAACGGCGTTTTCTGGTATCGGAATTATCTTCAGACGAGAAGCAGGGTTTAGGGTGTCTTTTTACCCAACCCATTCCTAATTACACTAGATCGACAACGTTTGGTCCTAGGGGTTCCAACTCAATTCGAGTTTCATCATTTGAACGAGTGATCCTTAGGGTAGAAACCCTAGATCGTTTCTTGCAAGCCCGTCCAATTGACTCAACATTTCGTGAATGTGGGTATGATCTTTGGGTTTGAGGGTTTTGACTTGGCAACAAGTGTAAAACTAGGTCGAATCCTTAACTCGCTAAACCCTAGTTAGCACTTGGGATATTTATCATATCGACTGAATCATGCCTATATGAATCCCTTGTGGGTTAGGTGATTTAGACAATTCAATATACTTGTCTTGCGACAAGGATGAACTTTTCCTAGAGATAATAAAGGAGAAAAATAGTTGCAACTACCACAATACATGTAAACATGCGATTCATTGCTTCTACGCATCACATAGTTCACAATAACTCTATCTTTCCTTGGTAAAGTAAAAATACATGATAATCTGGATGCTAACTTTCCTAGGACCTACTAGGACTTACATCAAATAATCATGCCTACTACCTTGTTATCTACACTTTAGAATCTCATGCTTTGTTAAACCATGCAACCTTTCCTAAATACGGCTCCTGATGAATGAAATTCTTGCATGACGACTATGTAACACGCAACTTTCTCCTAGCTACAATGAAGTTAATGAAGTTCATACAAAACTAAAGCTAGTGTTAACTTTTTCCATTTTACATGCCACTTGTAAGTCCATAAGATTAATTTCGTGCTCTTCTATTTCTTTTCGGATAACATCTTATGGGTGTTAACTTTTCCTCATGACTCCTTACAAGGAAGATGTTGCCTAAAAAAATGCAACATACGCTTAATCTTTCCATGTCTAGTCAACGGTGCACTTTAACAATTCCAACCTTATAATGATAGGCAACAGGTGTTCTAGGCTCGTCACTTTGAAAAGCACGACAAGGCAACATACTATTAAGGTCGTAAGATGGATAGACAATTTGCGTTTATAGCATTGAAAATACCAATTTTCTCAATTTCATTTAACTAGGCTAGGTGAATTTGAACATGCACGGGTGCTTCCTAATCCATGAAGTTATCATGCTTAATGCATTACTTTTGTATGGAATCACAATAGTAAAAACCTGGTTTTTTGGACTCGGGGAGATGTCCACGTGAATGCTAGGAGAAGAACCTCCTGCAGGCACGCCTTGCGACTTCTTGGGGGCCATCATAGGCGTGATCACAGACTCTGCGGATTACCCTCGCTTCTACGCTTTCTCCGAACAGCCTTGAGATGTGCCTTCTCCCTTGTACGCAGGAGATTACTTCACCGAAGATCGGATCTTTGAAGACCCGGGAGCTTGTGGGATTGGGGCTTATGGGAAGGCTTGTGGGAAGGAGCTTTATGAGCCCGGTTTGAGAAAACCGGGAAGGCACGCAGGAACAAGGCCCAAAGGCCTTATCCTTTAGAAGCTTCTTAGAGAAGCTTCTAGGAAGCTTCTGAATTTGAGCAGGCCCGACGTGGAAGAAAGGAGGCCAAAGATTGGGGAAGGAAATTTTTGACAATGAAGGGAGTATTGATCGATGGCGATGGTGGCGGGAGTGTGTGCAACAACCGGCGCAGCAGGGCGGCCTGTAGCTCAGTGGCGGATTTGGATGTGGCGGTGGTCACAGTGCCTCTCCCTCACTCCATTTGTCTTAGACTCCCAACGTGGCAACCTTCTCCTCCAATAGCACGGTCTCCTCCCTCCTCCAATCCCACCAGCTCGATAGCCTCCCTTCGTCTGTCCAATCCCTTCACGCAGCCTTCTCCTCTTCTCTCAGCACGGCGATGGCAGCAGCCGTTTCCCTCCCCACCTCAACACCTTAGAGGGTGTATTTATAGGACAAGGGGGGGGGGGAGAGGAGAGCTCCACCACGTGGCCACTGCATGGCTTCCCCCCTCCTCATGCAGCCCACAACTCCACCAAGCCCATCCCCCCACACTCCCTCTCCTCTAGCTGTGCATCGGCTGGGGGAAAGGGATAAATATTTATAAAAAAATCTTTAATAATATCCATTTTGCCCCTCCCAAGAGGGTGTTTACGTGTGAATTGCGGATTTGAACCCTCGGCCTTGCTTTGCCAATGCGAAGGTCTCGATTTCTCGCGTGCAGGTTACAGATTACACTGCCGGTAATTCCAATATGAAAGATAACCTTTGCACGAGGTTTACGCAGTGTGCGGGAAATCAATATTCACGAGTGGGAATATTACATTCTCTCCCCCTTAGAAGAATCGAGATGTCCTCATCTCGAGATAAACTGGGGATATTGATGGTTGAGAGAGCTTTCATCTATCCAGGTAGCATCCTCTTCGGGATAATCTTTCCATTGGACGAGGCATTCTTTCAAGGTTCTAGATCTTAACTGTCTCTCCCTAACATCTAAAATCTTATCCGGTCTTAGTTCAAGGACTCCTTGACTAGGCATTACAATTTGTTGGTCATCAAGTACATGATTAGGGTTGGGTACATATTTTTTTAAGAGACTAATATGGAATACATTGTGAACTTTTAGGTTATCAGGAATTTGCAATTTATAAGCATTGGGTCCCAGGCATTTGAGGATTTTATACGGCCCACAATACCTTGGACTTAGCTTCTTGCATTCTCCTAGAGATAGAGAACTCCTTTTAGGGTGTACACGAATGAAGACCATGTCTCCTTCTCCGAAGACCCTCTCTTGACGTTTCAAATCTGCATATGCCTTTTGTCTATCCTTGGCTGCTTGTATGTCTTGTCTTATTGACCTTATTTGGTCATCCATGTCCTCCAACATTTGACTTGAAGCTTCAACTCTTAGGGTTGGATCAGAAAAGTTTAGGGGACTTTGACAATCATGACCATACAATGCCTGGAAAGGGGTCATTTGAATGCTCTGCTGGTAAGAAGCATTGTAGGCAAATTCTACTAACGGCAAGTATTGAATCCACCTCTTCGGCTCTCAACAGCAGTAAGACCTAAGCATATCCTCAATGATTTGATTCACTCGCTCTGTTTGTCCATCCGTTTGGGGATGGTAGGCGGTGCTAAAACAGAGTTGAGTCCCAATAGCTTCAAAGATAGCTCTCCAGAAGTGTGAAGTGAAGAGAGAATCTCGATCGCTAATGATTCTTCTAGGTAACCCATGTAGCTTGAATATCTCCTTGATAAACAATCTTGCAATGTCGGAGGCTTTATAGTTTGTCTTTACTGGAATCAGGTGTGCAACCTTAGTAAGCATGTCCACTACAACCATAATGGAATTGTATCCTCCTTGGACTTGGGGTAAGCCCACAAAAAAATCCATACTGATGAATTCCCATTTCATTTGGGGAATGTCAAGTGGTTGCAATTTTCCTGGCATCATGACATGTTCAGCCTTGATACGTTGGCAAGACAAACATTCAGTGACATATTTGAGAACGTCACCTTTGAGCCTCTCCCAATGGTAGCTCTTCCTAACTGCATTAAGAGTTTTTGCATAGCCAGGATGTCCTGCGAAAGGGGAATCATGAGCTTCCCATAATATCTTCTGCTTAAGTGACTGGCTTGTTGGTATACACAGCCTTGTTCTGTAGTAGACAAGTCCATTATCAATGGAAAATTCCTGATACTTGGCCTGTAACTTCAGATTCTGATCCTTGGTAGATATTTCTTTTATCATTGTTTGGTAGGCCAAATCATGGCATGCTTCCTCTCTAGCTAGTTCGAGTATAGGGTTGCTTGGCATAGATACCTTTGTAGCCAGAGATCTGGCCGTTGATGGATTTTGTAAGATTAGGGAATTTAGGAATGCCTTGCGACTGAGTGCATCGGCAACTACATTCTCTTTCCCTGGTTGGTACTTGATTTCAAAATCATACTCCTCCAATACTTCAATCCACCGCCGTTGCCTCATGTTGAGCTCGTTCTGGGTAAAAATCCATTTGAGACTCTTATGATCGGTTACTAGAGTAAACTTGTTACCCAATAGGTAGTGTCTCCAAAGCTTTAAAGCATGGATGACAGCTAATAATTCCAGATCATGCGTGGCATAATTCTTTTCATGACTCTTCAATTTCCTTGAAGAGTATGTTACTGGATGACCTTCCTGCATAAGTACACACCCCAAAGCAAGAATGCTGGCATCGGTTACTACCTCGAACTCCTTATTGAGGTCAGGAAGTTTTAGAATAGGTGCTGATACCAAACATTTCTTCAATTGGTCGAAGCTATTTTGTTCAGGAGTTGACCATGTAATAGAAGTCTGCTTCTTTAGTAAGTCTGTAAGAGGTGCTGCAATCAAAGCATAGTTTTTGATAAAGACCCTATACCATCCTGTCAAGCCAAGGAAGCTACGTATTTCTTTAATGGATATTGGTATTGGCCATTCAAGCACATCCCTGACTTTGGCTGGGTCTACTGATATTCCTTCTGATGATACTATGAATCCTAGATATTCAATCTGACGCTTGAAGAATGCACACTTCTTCATTTTAGCATACAGCTTATGAGACCTCATTGTCTCAAGAACAATCCGTAGTTGAGGTTCATGATCTTCTTCCTGTTTAGAATAGACTAAAGTGTCATCGAAGAAGACAAGCACGAAATCATCAAGATATGGTCTAAAAATATCCTGCATTAATCTATTGAAGGTGGCAGGTGCATTTGTAAGCCCGAATGACATAACCAAGAACTCAAAGTGTCCATATCTTGTATTGAAGGCCGTTTTTGGAATATCTTCTTCCTTGATCCTTATTTGATAGTAACCTGATCTGAGATCAATTTTGGAGAAGATCTTTGCACCTTGAAGGCGATCCAGAAGTTCATCTATTCTAGGAATAGGATACTTGTTCTTGACTGTTGATTGATTCAAACCACGGTAATCAATACATAGTCGAAGTGTCCCATCTTTCTTTTTCTGGAATAGTACTGGAGCTCCCCATGGTGAGTTGCTAGGTCGGATGTAACCCTGATCTAACAGTTGCTTGAGTTGTTCCTTCAACTCAATAGCTTCTGGTATGGACATTCTATAAGGTCTCTTTGCAATTGGCGCAGCTCCAGGCACTAGCCTTATTTCATGATCAACTTCTCTTGGAGGCGGAAGTTCAGTCAATTCCTCAGGGAATACGTCAGCGTATTCCTTTAGCCAAGAGGGTCCCTCATGAGACTCTTGCTTTTGATCTAACTTGTTGAGTTTGATCAGGTAAACAGGTAATCCTTTTCTAACTCCTTTTATGATCCGTGATACTTTGGCTAACTGGATTCTTGGCACTCCTGCCTCACCTTGAGTTGTAACAAACTCCCTTTCAGAGTTTCGAAAGGAAACTTGACCCTTTCCACAATGGATGTGGGCGTCATTAGGCTTAAGCCAATCCATCCCGAGTAGACACTCATGGATACCTAAATTCATGACTCTGAATTTGACTAAGGTTTTCTTTCCTCCCAGAAAGAATTCTTCCTTAGCAGTTTGCCTGGTACAAGTTACCTCACGACCGTTTGCCAATTCCACAAGTAAGGTAGGTGCTTCTACTGTGGCTATTCCTAATCTTTTTGCACATGCTGGTGAGATAAAGGAATGTGTACTGCCACAATCAATCAAGGTTTTGAAACCTTTACCTTGATAGTCCGACGGTGTTTGAATCACCGAGAACTGACGATTCGGCCCCTTCTTGTGTAAAGCGGCATGGACTATCGCTCTTTCAAATTCTGCCTCCATAGTCGGATCTTCCTCTTCTTTTGTTTTGCATCTTTGCCTATTGGTAATGCAGGCAGTTCTTCCTCTTCCACGGGTGGCGGCTCCTTGACCGTGGCCTACACCTTGACGATGTCCCTCGCTGAGCTTGGGACATTGCCTTTTGAAGTGACCGAGTTCGTTGCAGTGGAAACATCGGAGGTTTCGGCCATTACTTTGAGTAGGAACAAAGTTGTTGATGTTGTTTGTCCTTGCTTTCTTCCTTTGTCCCTGATTGTGACCTTGGACTCTCTTCACTTGGGTCTGAATGTTCCTCTGTTCGGGTCGCTATAGGACCAATTTTTGTTACCCCTTGGTCTAGCTTGCATTTCCTGAATTATAGGTGCCGCTCGAATGAGTGCATCCTGAAGATCTGACGGACGCATAGATTCGAGACAGGTATTTACGGGTGGATTTAAGCCCGCGCAAAATTTGGATACCTGCTGCGTCATGTCCATCTGTGGTGCATACTTTAAGAGTGAGACAAATTTAGAGTAGTATGCGTCAAGGGTGAGTCCTAGCTGTTTTAGCTCGTAGAATTCATTCATTTTTTGTGTACGATATGCAGGTGGCAAATCTCTCCCCTGCACGGCTTTCTTTAACTTCTCCCAGGTGACGGACCCCTCTGAAGTCCCTTGATCCCTGCACCATTGTTTCCACCATAGTCTAGCTTCGCCGGTGAGTTTTAATTTGGCGAGCATGGCCTGATTGGTAGGCACAGTACCAGCTGCTTCAAAGTAATCCTCCATAGATTCAATCCAAATTTCAGCATCAGACTGGATGAATCTACCTTTCCCGTCAAACTCGCGTGGCTTTATCTGCTTGAGGAGGAACTTCTTCTCCTGGATCACAGCAGTACTTGATGTAGGGGGCGAATTTGGAACCTGTACCTGGGGTTGTGCCTGGATAAAAGTTTTCTTAACGCTATTACATGATAATTGACGTTAGCTTATCTTTAGATCAGCTATCTCGTAAATCATGAAGCTACTTAACTTTTTAACAACTCTGATGCACAGTCGGATATTGATAAATGAAGTCCTTATTTATATTTACATGGGCGTAGCCTTATATAACATCTCGTGTGATGATAATCCAATCATTACATTCAGTTTGGGGAGAACAACGTTGTATTACATTTGTCTACAGGAACTATGTAATAGTAGGGTTTTGGGTCATGGATCTTTAGGAATCGATAATTCATTGGAAGTTCAAGATATTCTTTCCGCTAGAATCCATACTTCTCATGGCGGCCCAACACCTTAATCCTGTCGGCTGGGATTACACGGGTTACTTCCTCATATACATATGAGTTCAATTCAACCCTCCGACCTTGAATATGCAAAGTCGAATTTACGTGAGCTTCCACAAAAATGAACAGCTTCACGACTTTCAAGTCTTCCAACCACTTGATCCTCTTCAGGTTGGTCTGTAGATAAGCGAACCGGTGGGCAGCTATGTAGTAGATTCCTGAAGACCCAGTCCATCTTCGTTCTATATATAAAGGTGATGGATTATAAATCTGCTCCAGGATGCTCATCATTCCAACTCTTTGTCTATAATTTGGAGAATGCATTGCAATCATAAATATGACCCGGAACACCAAAAACTTGTTCCACGCTTCATAGTTCTGCAAGACAGTATTGAAGATGAGGAAATGTTTGGACAGCAACAATTTCTTTACTTCATTTTATTGAGATCTCATAAAAACAATTCCGTTGTTGGTCGGCTCTGATACCAACTGTAACATGTCCACTAGAATCATCCAGGACACGTCTTAGTAGTCCATCGGAAAGGATGTCTAGAAAACTCTGCCCGGCACTCCCATGGAATGTTACGGGTTTTGTAATCTAGGTCTTCCCGTGTCTGCCACGTAGCGGAAGTATCCTGGCCGTTCCCACTTAGGATCGACCGGAATTTGGGTTTTCCTATTTGGTCATTAGCTAATAGCAACTAGCGTCAGACCCAAGCGAACTACTTTACGCAGAAATGCCAGGTCCGAAGCGGATTCACGCTGCACTTGGTTCAAGGAGAATGGGAAACGAGAGGGATGCAAAACTCAACCTCTCTACCAATAGGCATAGTCCCATTCTGTAAATCGGGTAAGACGTAACTCTAGGTCACCGCTCTCATTATTCGTTTTGATAATGATGATCATCCCGCTGTTCTTCGAGATTTTTGAGAAAAGTTCCCGGCTAACCGGGACCACCCATCCGTAGGACGGACCCATGGTCCATCCTCCGCACTTTCCTCGGTTTGTTTTAGTTATGTAATTATCTAACACATTAATTTGACATATAACAATCAGCTTCTTTAATTAACCCTATTAAGCACTGGTTCCTTCACGTAATCTTATCACGTGACATAGAAAAACAATATCAAACAACTTCTTTATTATCATTTCATCATTTTATCTTTGAAATACAAGGAGTTCCGCCCGTAGGCTTGTCCATAATCCGCCCGAAGGCTATCCAGTAATCCGCCAGGGATCACTATTCCAAGCTTCTGCCCGTAGACTAGTATGCGGGCCTCGAGATCCAATCCCGATTCACGTTGGCCTCTTGTGCAGGACCCGGAAGGCGAGGGATTTACAGCCAGAGCCCCCCCTGGCACCCAAGCGTCCTCCTGCTCCAAGTAGAGCTCAACGGAAAGACCTCTCGCGGCGGGTTCGGTCCACGTTCCCGGCGCGGTCAACAACCCCCTTGGTTAGGGCCAGGCAGGCAGTCGGGGGTAACTGAAGCTGCCTCTCCCTTCAAGCCTTCAACCTGAAGCATTAGATATCATTTCATCCTTTAGTTCTTTGAGCAAACAATGCAAACAGTGCTTTCTAAGCTGTTACAAGCACAATCAATTCCAGTGGTTGTTTATTTGGCCAACTGTCAAGGAGTGAATCCTTCTTTCCGAATGCATCCAGTGTTCGATCCGGGATTAATTGCGACTTGGCAAGATTCCCAAGGGTTTATTTGTTCACCCTTTTGTCCTTGGGTTAGGGCCATACCCTGTTAACCCACTTAACCAATACCTTAGGTTTTATTAACAGTAAATCCTAGCGACCCTGTCGCTTTAATTTATTGATTGATCATTTGCTTTCAAGCAAATACCTAACTTCCCTTTACTTGGCAATCTTTCCCCAAGACAGGTGATGTAACAGGATGACTACTCATTCTCTTGCAAGTTAAACTTGCGCAAGAACTTACCAACCTTATTTCAAGAAATGGCAAAACTCTCTTCTGAACAAACAACAAGTCTATGCAACATTGCAACTTATTGCACAAGGGTCGCATCTATTCCATGGGATCATTTCACCCATTGAACGGCGTTTTCTGGTATCAGAATTATCTTCAGATGAGAAGCAGGGTTTAGGGTGTCTTTTTACCCAACCCATTCCTAATTACACTAGATCGACAACGTTTGGTCCTAGGGGTTCCAACTCAATTCAAGTTTCATCATTTGAACGAGCGATCCTTAGGGTAGAAACCCTAGATCGTTTCTTGCAAGCCCGTCCAATTGACTCAACATTTCGTGAATGTGGGTATGATCTTTGGGTTTGAGGGTTTTGACTTGGCAACAAGTGTAAAACTAGGTCGAATCCTTAACTCGCTAAACCCTAGTTAGCACTTGGGATATTTATCATATCGACTGAATCATGCCTATATGAATCCCTTGTGGGTTAGGTGATTTAGACAATTCAATATACTTGTCTTGCGACAAGGATGAACCTTTCCTAGAGATAATAAAGGAGAAAAATAGTTGCAACTACCACAATACATGTAAACATGCGATTCATTGCTTCTACGCATCACACAGTTCACAATAACTCTATCTTTCCTTGGTAAAGTAAAAATACATGATAATCTGGATACTAACTTTCCTAGGACCTACTAGGACTTACATCAAATAATCATGCCTACTACCTTGTTATCTACACTTTAGAATCTCATGCTTTGTTAAAACATGCAACCTTTCCTAAATACGGCTCCTGATGAATGAAATTCTTGCATGACGACTATGCAACACGCAACTTTCTCCTAGCTACAATGAAGTTAATGAAGTTCATACAAAACTAAAGCTAGTGTTAACTTTTTCCATTTTACATGCCACTTCCAAGTCCATAAGATTAATTTCGTGCTCTTCTATTTCTTTTCGGATAACATCTTATGGGTGTTAACTTTTCCTCATGGCTCCTTACAAGGAAGATGTTGCCTAAAAAAATGCAACATACGCTTAATCTTTCCATGTCTAGTCAACGGTGCACTTTAACAATTCCAACCTTATAATGATAGGCAACAGGTGTTCTAGGCTCGTCACTTTGAAAAGCACGACAAGGCAACATACTATTAAGGTCGTAAGATGGATAGACAATTTGCGTTTATAGCATTGAAAATACCAATTTTCCCAATTTCATTTAACTAGGCTAGGTGAATTTGAACATGCACGGGTGCTTCCTAATCCATGAAGTTATCATGCTTAATGCATTACTTTTGTATGGAATCACAATAGTAAAAACCTGGTTTTGTGGACTCGGGGAGATGTCCATGTGAATGCTAGGAGAAGAACCTCCTGCAGGCACGCCTTGCGACTTCTTGGGGGCCATCGTAGGCGTGATCACAGACTCCGCGGATTACCCTCGCTTCTACGCTTTCTCCGAACAGCCTTGCGATGTGCCTTCTCCCTTGTACGCAGGAGATTACTTCACCGAAGATCGGATCTTTGAAGACCCGGGAGCTTGTGGGATTGGGGCTTATGGGAAGGCTTGTGGGAAGGAGCTTTATGAGCCCGGTTTAAAAAAACCGGGAAGGCACGCAGGAACAAGGCCCAAAGGCCTTATCCTTTAGAAGCTTCTTAGAGAAGCTTCTAGGAAGCTTCTGAATTTGAGCAGGCCTGACGTGGAAGAAAGGAGGCCAAAGATTGGGGAAGGAAATTTTTGACAATGAAGGGAGTATTGATCGATGGCGATGGTGGCGGGGGTGTGTGCAACAACCGGCGCAGCAGGGCGGCCTGTAGCTCAGTGGCGGATTTGGATGTGGCGGTGGTCACAGTGCCTCTCCCTCACTCCATTTGTCTTAGACTCCCAACGTGGCAACCTTCTCCTCCAACAGCACGGTCTCCTCCCTCCTCCAATCCCACCAGCTCGACAGCCTCCCTTCGTCTGTCCAATCCCTTCACGCAGCCTTCTCCTCTTCTCTCAGCATGGCGATGGCAGTAGCCGTTTCCCTCCCCACCTCAACACCTTAGAGGGTGTATTTATAGGACAAGGGGGGGGGGAGAGGAGAGCTCCACCACGTGGCCACTGCATGGCTTCCCCCCTCCTCATGCAGCCCACAACTCCACCAAGCCCATCCCCCCCACACTCCCTCTCCTCCAGCTGTGCATCGGTTGGGGGAAAGGGATAAATATAAAAAAAAATTCTTTAATAATATCCATTTTGCCCCTCCCAAGAGGGTGTTTACGTGTGAATTGCGGATTTGAACCCTCGGGCTTGCTTTGCCAATGCGGAGGTCTCGATTTCTCGCGTGCAGGTTACAGATTACACTGCCGGTAATTCCAATATGAAAGATAACCTTTGCACGAGGTTTACACAGTGTGCGGGAAATCAATATTCACGAGTGGGAATATTACAGACCCTCTCAATACTGGTAGGATTAGCTACCGGGTTTAACAATGTTTTAGGGGGCTAGAGCTGAGACTTTACCTTAAGGATAGAGGGATTGAGTCACACTCTCCCTCATCTCTCACTCTCTTTGAACCAAGTGCGGTGTTAACCTCACTCCTGTCTTTGATTGATTACAAAGTGGTTTTTTTTAGGTGCCTGTTAGGTTGGTGTTAGGGGTGACTTGTCCACGCTTCCCCTATGAAGTAGAACTGAGATTCCCATGTTCAACTAAGTCCAAGATTTCCCATGGGGAGACGGGATGGTGATGTGCATGGATATGAATTTTAGTCTACTATTAAGAGGAGTCCTCCGAGTTTGTTGGAGGAGGCACCTCATATTCATAAAGTGCTTGATCATGTTCTTCTCATGTGAAGGTTAGTCATGAAAATTGTCCTTAGTTAGATGATAAAATGCATGCCACATTTACACCACATACCATCTCTTACCTAGTAGCACACACACAAGCACTTAGCATTCCTTAGTGCACTATACACTATCTCGCATGACACCTTAGTGCACACACTACAAAGGTGCATCCTAGGACACATATACAAACTTGCATAAATAACCTATACTTGCATTTAATTGGGGATTGTACAAGTCATATCTTTGCAAAGTATCCTTAACCACTAGTTTACTCACATAGGACCTAGGTCACCCCATTGCATTCTAGAACATAGAAAATTAACCCTAGTCCATGTGCACTAATACATTAGTTGGCAATGCTATTACATTGCACTTACATTGTGTACTAGCCTTACATACTAGTGCACACATAGTCAATCCCATGGTGTATTGCCACCATACATGAGTATAGGAGTACGTGTGAATGAGTCCACAACAACCTTTGTACATCTATTATGTTGTCCATTCTTGGTATATGTAACTTTCCTCACTTTAGCAATAGTATACACACACCTTGACCCACCCTTCCAATACTACATCATGTTGGGCTCATACATGTTAGAAGATGCGGATCTAGAGCATGACAAAATCTATAGTGGGTGGAAGATGAGGACCAAACTCATGATGACATAAACAAGTCAAGACAAACTGTTACACAAGTGATTTAGACTCCAAGATGGCACCTTGGTCTCATAAACACAATCTTGTGTAGGACTGAAAAAGTCAAGACACTTAACTGAAAGTACAAAAAGCATCATGACATTGTATTCATTCCATGTGAAAGTGATAGTCAAGTACAATGCTTTATAGAATTTGGATTGCTCCACTCTCCTCAATGTGCATATGGGATTCATGATAGCTCTTCCTGGAGCATGCATCATTTGTCTTTTCTCAACCCCTCCCCTCAAATGATGAGTCCCTACACTTGCTGGCTTTTGCCCCCCTTATAGATAACATGGCCTGGGAGACTAGCTTATAGGCAGCCTAGTCAAGTTAAATCTTGAGACTTTAAATATTTTGCAAGGGTTTTTACAAAGCAAATCCACTATGGGAACACATTTCTTAAAACAATCTGGCAGAGTTGTTGATGGTAGCAGAAGTATCTTCTTCTTCATTCATGAATTGACCTTGGTGGTGGTCATTCTACATCTACTGTGCTCTTTTCTTGTGAAAACATTCACTAGCAATATGGCCAATCTTACCACAATAATGTCATTGCATCCAACTTCTATTGTCGATGTTGAATCCTCGACCTCTTCCTTTGGATCCAGTAGCTCCTTTGGTGTATAGGAGATTTTCCCTTGAGCTGGTCTCTTTTACATCTTTGCTTTTAAATTTTCTTTCTCCATCTAGCACTGACTGCTCAATATCTTTGAGTGAGAGACTGGGAACATTACTTAGAGTGGACACAAGGTTCTCATATGGATCCTTGTTTACACTTGCAAGCAGTACGAGTATTGCTTCATCTTCATTGATATTCTTCTTAAGAGTTGCAAGTTGAGTTTTTAGGCTCTTGAACTTGTTAATGTGTGTGGTCATAGGAGCACTGTCTTTGATATCTAGTTTATAAAACTGCATGAGCAATTTTACCTTTGAGTTCTTTGCTTGGGTACCAAACATCCTGTCAAGTTCCTCCCAAGCAGTTCTAGCATTTCTAATACTAGAGGTATGATGTAGCACATCATCACTTAGTCCCAAGGCAATGATGCCTAGTGCCTTGCTATTCATCTTCTTCCATTCTTTGGTTTTGAGATGGTCTTTTTCAATGAACCTATCTTCATCATCTTCCTTCTTGCTATCTACATCATCTTCAAACAAGTCCCACAAGTCCTTTCGCATAAGGTGATACATGGTCTTCTCCTTCCAGGCATGAAAACCTTCACCATTGAATTTAGCTATTTGCTCAAGCTTTTCCATGTTGATAAGATTCAATTAACCAGCAAAAATGTTGTATTTTAATGTGTCAAGAGACACAAGAGAACTAGTGTCAAATTGACACTAGTTGAGTATTAATGGATACTAGTCGGTACTTGATCTGCTTTCTCTCATGAACTTTGTGGATGACTTCTGAGCTTCCTCGTCACTTCCAGAAATGTAATGAACTTCAGAGAGTATTGCTTAGCGATTAAAATCACTATTGATAACTTCAGTGAGAAGAAACAGTGAAAAATGTCAAATTTTGAAGCTTTGGCTATGGCTTCTTGGATTAGGATTTGACCCACGCCTGGTTTTTAACTAATTTCAGGAGCTACAATGGATCATTTTCAAAAAAAAAAGTATGAAAATGAAGCTCTCTTTATTCTCTACAAAATCCCTATGATCATTGTCTTCATTTCAGTAAAATTGTCACACATAGATCAGTAAACTTAGGTAGGTGCATTTTCGAGTAGGGCTGACAAATTTGTGTAATGATGTGTTGAATGATCAGTAATGTCAAGCTTTTAGTCTTCAAGAGGGAGCACTTTGATGTTAGGAAGATATTCTTAGAAGGAGTCTTGTGAAGATATTGACTCTAGAGAGAGATCCAAGTCCTCCATGAAGGGTATGTCCTACAGGCCATAGATTGAGTTTACAGCAGCAACTAACAGAAGTGACAATGTTGAGCTCCAGGTAGGGCAATGTTGATGTTTCAAGTGATATAGAGAAGCCTAAATAGGGGGGAAATAATTTTTTAGAAGGAATCTTGTTAAGATTTTCTCGGTAGAGACAGATATGAGAGCTTCAAGTAGACAAGGTAGTGCTGGCTATGGCTACCACAAGGTTAAGTGGAGAAGAAGGAGTGGGAGGTGAGGTCCTGACTTATTCTGAGCTAGACTAAGCTCAAGTTGAGCTAGATAAGAGTAAAATGGAGTTGTGCCATGCTCAGCTGTGCTCTGATACCATGTTAGAAGATGCAGATCCAGAGCATGACAAAAGCTATGGCAGGTGGAAAATGAGGACCAAACTCATGATGACATAGACAAGTAGAGAAAGACTATTACACAAGTCAATTAGGTTCCAAGATGGCAGCTTGGACTCACTCTTTTGTAGGACTAACAAAGTCAAGAAACTTAACTGAAAGTACAAAGAATCATGACATTGTATTCATTCCATGTGAAAGTGATAGTCAAGTACAATGCTTTATAGAATTTTGGTTGCTTCACTCTCCTCACTCTGCATATGGGATTCAGGGACAGCTCTTCTTGGAGCATACATCATTTGTCTATTTCTCAACAATATAGGTTTCCTTCCCTATAACCTTAGACCATAGCCTCACTGGTTCTTGCGCGCTATACGACTAGGATTGAGCTTATAACCTCAAACCATAGCCTCACTGGTTCTTGCGTGCTATAAGGGAGAACCTTCCCATGGTACTTAAATGGTGGTTGACTACCTTAGATAGCTTATATACAACTCTAGCTGAAGAGTAACTAAGGTGGATCCTAGGATGGCATCATGCTGCAATCCCATCTAGTTGGTAAAGGCATATATGTAATTAGAATATTTTTCTATACTTTTTTACAATCACAATTAGTTAAATAATCAATCAACAACCAATTCATTCGAAACAAAGGTCAACTAAAATTTCCATGGAATATTTTCAATAATTTAAAACTTTCCAATAATTTATATTTATCCACTAAAAGTATTAATCATAATTTGAGTTTAATAGTGTGCATGTGAATGCACTTTCACATAAATTAAGGTATTTAATTGATTTTGGTTCACCTTGGATAATACAAAATATAACAAACTACTAACTGTTATATGTTTTTCACTAACTAATGAATATTGTTGCAACTTACTCAAGGCACCACAACCTTATAACCTTATCAAGTGACATTGGCCACTAACCTTTGTAAAGGGAGGGCATTGATAATTGACTTTGTGAGTTGAGATTCTATTTTCTTTTGCATTCAAAATGAGGTCTATGTGAGAGGATGTTTTACAAAAGACATTGTTATGCACTTTTGCAAAACCCTAAAACCCCTAAGTTTGCATAAAATAGGCTAGTTTTTGGATCTTGTTTATTTGTTTTGAGTTTGAATAATTGAGAAAGACCTCAATCTCCAATAGATTGGGAGTTTTTATCTCTTTCTTTCCTTTGATTATCCTAATGCATACAACCTCTTTTGTCAAGATTGGATGTGTTGTATAGGTTGACAAGGAGGAAATGGTTCAATGAGTTTAATGAGAAATCATGAGAGAAGGTAAGAGTTTTAGAACACTGACACTTAAAATCACTAGGTAAAGGATCATGGGCCATTGCACTACACTTGTTCTTTTGCACAACAATAGGGCTTAATATAACCCTACTTCTTAAACTACTTCCATGACAAGGGAGATGACATGCACTAATTGCACCCTCTTTTATGCATCATGACATGGCATGAGGCCCATTGAGGCCATACTCAACAACCCTAGTTGCACATGCATAAGAGTTAGCATCATTTTCGAGCACACATTTTTTGGCACTACATTTGGTGAAGTTTCAACACTTAATAGGAACTTGAGGGGTAGAGAGCAAGATGGGTTGGTGAATTGAGGGCCATGAAGGACTACATCGGCACGTCAACTGAAGGGAATGCAATGACAGTGGAGAAGGAGAAGGGGAAGATGCATGAGAGAAGAGCACACACAATGTAGGTGTTGTCAAGAATTATATATGATAGCCTTATTGCACTATCTCATATATATATGAATAAAGAATATGGGTGGTCACTATACACACGTAGGCCCAAGGGTCTTTTACCCCAACAACCTCCCACTAAAAGACCAATGCGCCAGGGAGTGAAAAAACAAAGAAAAAAGAAAAGAGACAAGGTAAGGAATCATGACATCTCACCCAACACTCACCCAATGCCCAATTAGAAAAAAGTGAGTTGATGGGACCTAAAATGGGCCGGCACTGGCTCATGCACTAGCCGGACCTCTATCATGCGGTCAACAACTCCACGGCCTCGCGGCCAGGAGCGTTGATGACACATACATCATACATTGCCTTCCTAAACATCTTGCATTTGTATCACATCTCGTAGTCCAACTCTAACCCAATTAACACTCCTCAGAGGGAGTCCTAGCACATTGCCAAATGGCATGAAGTACAAACATAGGAGGTCCTCCCACGGCTGACTGCCGCTACCTCACTGCGACTCTCCTACATCTTGGGGATTGGCCCCTCGATGCGTCGCTAAACATATATAACACTTCGCACATAGTCCTCTCAAGGTACCAATTATTTCGTTCCAGGATGTACCATACCTCATTTTACTTTCCCCTTAGACCCAACGCCTAGCCTACAACTTGGACAACCTTACTCACTCAACGTTGGTCACGATCTAGAGAATACAGGTGCTATGCATCCAGGAGGTATTGTCTGATACAATTTATCCTTTTATGCTTTATGCAAATTGTGAATGTCCATGTGCTCAAACAAAAGAAAAATCAGCATTGTGCTTAGTGCAAAAGCATTCTTTCAATGAATTTCTCTGACGCGTAATTGCTACGTTGCACGAACCTAGCACCGAGGAGACCTCGTGCTACTAGATCCTTATTTTAAATTAACGATCGATCTATATGATATGCATAGATGAAAACAATCAGCCTTTTCTTTCTCTCAGCACTTAAACACCACTGTCATTCTCTCTACCCCCTCGCCGTTTAGATTGTGCACGATGCATAGGTTTAGGGTAATATTTTTCCATGTTTTTTGTTGTATGAAAAGCAATAAAAACTCACTAAAACATAAAGTTAGGGCTGAACTGAGGCTAAACCTCATACTTCAGACCCCCCATACATACACATACATGAATCTTATTTTTTAGTATTTTTTGCACACTCAAAACCTATTTTTCCCTTATTTTTACTCATTTTCCCTATTTTTCTTGTATTTTTCCGCAATATTAAATAACCGAAAATGCAAGATGAGTTGTGGGCTATAGCCCTTAGGTTCACTTGCAGCAAAAACACAAATTTAGTTAGTGTGTCTTATTATATTTTCCATTTATATATCAAAAACACCCAATTTTTCCCTATTTCGCGTGTTTTACGGGTTTTACACCATTAATTTCAGTCACAACACTTATGATTTTCTGATTTTCTGAGCATAAACTGATCAAACTCATAGAAACAACATTATGATGCATAATCATCCCATGGGAACAAATATTCATGAAGCAATTTGCATAAAACATCAATTTCCTTTGTAAAAATGAAATTACCGTTCTTTGCGGGTTGCGAGCTTTTATTTGCCATGTCTCGGGACTGATTTCCAGCAGCCATTAATGTCCATGACAATCCGGAATTAGCAATCTTCATTCCTCTTGAACCACGGAGCAATCCGGTCTTCATTGGACAAGCATCCGTCATCCATTCTTCTTCTTCTTCTTCACCGCATGAATCTGCCCTTAGAGGAGAGAGAGGGAGGAGAGAGAAAGACTGAAATCAGAGATCTTCATAGAGACCACCATTATGTGAGCGAAGCACGACGATATGGCCAGCAAGCAGAGAGGAAGCAAGGGCAATGATCATTAGTATGGGTTGCATTGAGGTTGCATGATGCCTCTATCCCCATCAAGCGCAAAAATCGGTGCAGATATGGCGCCCTCCTCCTCACGTTTTTTCATGCCTCTTCTTGCCCACTTTTTTTGCTACGTCAAATGCTACATGTCCCCCCCCAAAGGTCATGACCACTTGACCACTCTAATGTCCACCTCTTCAAATCTTGACCGGTTTCTTGGCCATTTCCTCATCCGGACTCCGAATTGAGCTCTGAAAAATCCTGGGCATTCGGCTTGACATCCCGCATTGGCCGGAAACTCCTGACAACCCGCACGACAGTCTGAAAAATTATCAAAAATCACCAAGTGTCGCTCGGGCGCCTTTAAAGCACTTTGACGCTTAAAATCGTCCTAGATCGAGCCGCCGCCTTCGACGTTGAATATTTTTCCCTTGATATTCGTAATTTTAAGCTATTTTTAAGCACTTATTGGCATCAAAACTCCGCTCTCATTGGCAACCACAGGATAGAGCGACTCAGCCCGTCGAATCCCACAACAGATCTGCATAAAACAACCAAAGGAAGCATCAAGCTGATACAAAATAAATACATACTAAACATAGCACAATGCTCACCCCACCCCCTAACCGAACCAAGGCATAACATCCAGAAGGAGTAGGCCTAGCATAATCTGATAAAAGGTCCGAAGCTAGTCACTAACCAACTGCTCCAACACGACCAAACTAAAAGAACTATCAAAGAGGTTGCCCTAAGTGGTGGTCTGAACTACCTACCTAACTAAAGACAACACAACTAGGAGCCCCTACTAGGTGAGGACTCCTATAGCCTGATAGTAGCACATTTCTTCTTTTAGGGTTTTATTTTATTGACATACTTGGGCATGTAAAAAGGAGGGAGTTGAGCGTAGTGACCCAAGGAGAACAGGGCATTAGCCTTAGGTCTTGTCTAGGTACCCAAGAACCTACCAAGCCCTCGCAAGGCAACACTTAATCCTTTTCTGATGCTCACTTTTATTTTCGCTCCAACCTTCCTTAATTTCTTCTTTTCTAGCAAGATGTCACCCCAAGGAAGACAAGGCATCAGCCCTGGGTCTGACTCGTCCCCAAGAACCTACCAGGCCTTCGCTAGGCGATGATCAACTGCTTATAAATTTTCCTTTCTTTTCTGTTCTTTGATAGGGGTTAGAACCCCTTTTTACACACCTTCGTATATAGTTATTACCTTTAAGATATTCAGGGTTTTTTTTCCCTTATCATCATCATTATCGTTTTTCTGGCAGGCTTCTCTATCTGCCTCACAACTAGGAAGAGCTCCTAGAACGGCCACCTAGCAAGCTAGCAGAACAGGGTCACTAGGACTACTTCTAAAATAGGTCTTTCAATGCTTGGCAATGTCTTTACAGGAGGCAACGACTACTCATACCTCCGTCAAACATACTGAACCTAAACCTGGGACTTCATGCCTTGGTTGCCAGTCCCCAACAAGAAACAAAAAACCCCTTAACAAGTACACAAACACATAGAGCATAAAAGCCACAGTACTCATAAAGGAAAGATATCACCTGGATAGGGCCACGAGAAGCTTCCACGCAACAAAAGGCTCCTTCCAAGCTCTTCTTCTGAACCTGTCTAGCACAAAACTAAAACAAGAAACCATTAACCGCACCTGTACTAAACAGACAACTGGCCCTCTTGGCCTAATGAAATAAAGCACTTTAATACAAAACTTAATCGGTCCTCTTGGACTAACGAAATAAAACAATAACACCTCGCAAAATGGGCCCTCTTGGCCTAATGAGATGAAACAGAATAACACCTACATATCCTTCCCTGGAATAGCACAGATATACAATAATAAGCTCCTTCCCAAGGAGGAAAACAAGCTCGTAGCCCTAAACTAAATGCATAAGGTTATGACCCATCCCTCCTGCATAGATAGCAAGAGGCGTATGCATAACATGTTGTCTAATCAACCTATGGGTCCAAGATAATAATGGTAGATTGGTCTCAGCTACTCTTTGCATCACCCATATCATGCCATATATCGCATGTTCTGATAACATACCCCACAAGTGACCGGGTCCTGTTTCATCATTGATAACAATATCTAGACTAGGACCACAATTAAAAAAGAGGTCTTCTTCATAAGCAAGATTTGCTAGTGAATCCGCAAACTGATTCCAGTAACGTGGAATCAGCTGGAGAGACACTCTCTCAAACTCCTCAAGTAGGGTCATCGCAGTCCGATGATACATACAGAGAATGGGATTCCGCACTGTGTACGTCCCATCTAGCTGATTCAGGATCAATTGGGAATCCCCTTTTACTAACAACCGACGAATACCACCTTGTTTGGCAATATGCAGTCCCATAATCAAGGCTTTGTATTCCGCCATATTGTTAGTGAATCCTACCTCGAGATAAGCAGCTAACTTCATCATAACTCTACGTCGGGGATCTCGGATTACTACTCCAACAATCCCTTTTTTATTAGGGCCCCTGGACGCTCCGTCGAAATATAATGTATACATCCACAATGGGTTTACACAGCCTGCCATCACGAACTCCTCTACTCGTAATTATGATAATTAAAGTTTAGCATGTTGAGAGGATGAACTGACGGCTCCATCCCACCTTCTTCATTAAACTCAACAGGGATACTCGTTAACAGTCGTAAACAGTGATGGCAGAAGACTTTAATCTCCCACACAAAGGCTCCGTCTTCTTGCTCAATCACTTTATATCCTTTACTCCACCAGATGAGTTTCCCCTGATGGTATCTTTGCTCCAGATATGGGTGCTCCAAATAAGGGATTAACCGACCCATCAACCGACTTTAAGCTCTTTTGCAGGTCTCAAATCATCCCCATCATGGACCTGCAATGCATTTTCTTTGTATTAGCATACTTAGAAATAATAAGGTTTAATCTTATTAAGATTAATCTTATTTTAAAACTCTACTCCCTGTAGATAAGCTAATAGGGCTGTAGATCTATTTTTCCCTAACCCGACAATCTTGTAGGGGCCGTCCCATTTAGGTTCCAACTTCCCTGGAAACAGCTCCCTATGGGCATCGTAATAGAGGACTAATTGCCCTTTTTTAAAGGTGTACTTCTTCGCTCTAAGGTCATGCAACTGCTTCATCCGATGTTTAGCTACCTCCTGGTGTAATAGGCTCTGCAATTTCAGCTCATCCAGGTGGGCTATAGTCGTGAAACATTCAAAAACGGAATCCTTATCTCCCAAAGAATGGTTAATTGCAAACCGTATGGTTGGCAACTCAATTTCAAGGGGTAACACACACTCTTCCCCATAAACCAATTTGAATGGAGTATGGCCGGTAGCTCGCTTGAACGTTGTATTGTACGCCCATACTGCCACATACAACTTCCTGTCCCAGTCTTGTTTCTTCTCAGAGACTATCTTAGACAAGATACCCACAAGCTGTTTATTAGTACTTTCAACTTGCCCATTTGCTTGTGGATTATAAGGAGTCATTTTATTGTGCTTGATTTGCCAAGCCTCTGTCAAGCTTTTAATCACTTTGTTCAGGAAATGAGTTCCATGGTCCGACACTAATTCTTTTGGTGGACCAAAGCGGCAGATAATCTGCTCTAACAGGAAACTTGCAGTCTCTTTTGCATTGTCCTGCCTCGTCGCCCGTGCTTCTGACCATTTTGTGAAATAATCAGTGGCTACTATAATGTACCTCTTTTGGGTAGTAGACGACGGGGTAATGGGACCCACAAAATCAATGCCCCACTTTTCGAATGGAAGGATAGCCATGATAGGCGTAGGTGGGCGTTTCCTATTCTCTCTACTGTCATGCCTTTGACAGGTATCACATCTCTTTACATACTCAAAAGAATCTTGGAAGATGGACGGCCACCAATATCCGGCTCTTAAAGCTTTCTGCGCCGTCAACCATCCAGCGAAGTGCCCTCCACATGCGGAGTCATGGTACTCTTCTAAGATAAAAGGAACCTCATCAGGCATCACACATCGGCGGTAGATATCATCAACACCCTGCCGATATAGCGTCCCTGCGATCAATGAAAACTTCAAAGCCTGTTGTTTGATTTTCCTTTTTTCAGACTTTTACAAACCATCTCCTGTCTCTCCTGTTGATAGATAATGTGTAATAGCAGCATACCAAGATGGAATAGAAGCTGTATCAATTTTAAACATTTCCTCAATATCAATTCCTTTAGCCAAAGTCTCTTTCGGCTCCCCGAAATCCACAAGGCATTCCACAATACCTTGCAACTTTGGTGGCTTACTCTTAATCTCATAATCAAACTCCTGCAAAGTGATTAACCACTTTGCCAAACGATCAGGCGGCGGTAGCTTGTTCATAAGCAATCTAAGCCCTTCCGCCTTCGTATAGAATACTACCTTTTCATAGAGGATGTAGTGTCTAAATTTCTTAGTCCCAAAGACCATCGCAAGACACAACTTCTCCATGTAGGTATAATTGATCTTTGAAATGCCCAATTTCTGACTAGAAAAAGCTATCGGGTGATACCACTTTTCCTCCCAGATTTGGGCTAAACAGCAGCTTATACTATGCATGGTGGCCTGCTGAAAATATATAGAACACCTCACCTCTTTTAGGTGCTTTTAAAATGGGTGCTTTTACTAGCTCATGTTTCACATCCTTAAAAGCTACCTTGCAGGGGTCGCTCCATTCAAATGAACAGCTAAAGGATAATAAATTCATTAATGGCAACGTTCTTTCTGCCAAGGCATTAATAAACCTTCGATAGTACCCTACTGATGACAGAAAACTATGAACCTCTTTTGGAGTGCGCGGGGGACTCATAGCGACTATGACCTTGATCTTTTCAGGGTCAGTTTTGCTATCCCTACTGAACTGACCACATGGCCTAGCAATAGCCCATAAGGTACTCCAAAGACACACTTCCATGGGTTAAGAGCGATACAAAATTGTCTGCAACGCTCAAAGCATTTTCTTAAAATAATCAACATCCTTTCCCTTACAGTGGCTACTCCCAAGTCATCAATAAATACTTTCAACTCATCTGGGGAGATGTCCCCAAAGGTCTTTTTTGCTGTTTGTTGCCACGATCCAGGTACATTGCATAAACCAAAGGCCATCACATGGTACGCAAAAGTACTAAAGACCGTAATAAAAGTTGTTTTCAACTTGTCTTCTTCTACAATTGCCATCTGGTTATATCCTGCAAAGCAATCCATGAATGAATATATTTCCCTACCCGCTAATTGATCCAAAATCTGGTCAATAAACAGCAACGGGTAGTAATCCTTAACTATCTGCTTATTCAGCTCTCTAAAATCCACACATAATTGGATCTGGTTGTTCTTCTTCTTCCTTATAACAACTGGTGAACACCATTCTGTGTGTTGAACAGGGAAGATCAAACCAGCTTTCCTTAACTTTTGCAACTCTTCAAACAGCCCGTCCCTCAGTTCAAAAGGCATACGCCTTACCTTTTGACGCACAGGACGATTGCCTTCTTTTATAGGAATAGCATAAACAGCCAGGCTAGGAGGGATGCCTCTCAGCGCATCATAACTCCAAGCAAAGATATCACGGAATTCTTGAATCAAGGACACATAGTCCTCCCTTTCTGCTGAACTGAGCATAGAACCTAATTTAATTGGCCGCGAATCAGTCGACATGCCAAGGTCTAACTCAATCACATCCACATCTCTTATCCTATCTTGCGGTTCTATCGGCTCATTTAGAGTTATCTGATAGACATCCTCTGTAGTGGATCCCTCTTTAGATTCATCACTGGATGATGTCTCACTACCAGATGGATCGTCTGCTGCCTCTAATTGAGTGGAAGATAAAGGAGCTCTTTCACTTTGAGGAGACTCAAGATAAGCATCAACTATTGCTCGATTAGCACCTCTACCTAGAACCATTCGACCGGCAGGTATATTGAATTGACAGTCTGTTCGTAAGATCCAAGGCCTACCTAGCAACACTCGATAGCTAGGGCGTCCTGCAAATCTTATCACCCTAAAGTCCAAGAAGCATTCTACACTTGCAACTGTAACATGGACCTTAATAACGCAACCTTCTGGTTGTCTTAGACTATCATCAGGAATTCTCAGAAGGGTGGAGCTGTCTTTCTGGATGCCTAAACCCAGCCTCTCCATCAATTCTGAACTCATGATGTTGACGGAGGATCCAGTGTCTACAATGGTATGCTCCACTAATATTCCATCCACATAAGCTGGAACCCTAGGGCAGTTCTTTTCAGCATGGTCAAACCAATCTTCCCCTACTCGTGCTATGCCCAAAGGTTCCACAATATACCCGATATGCAAGATCTTCTTAAATTCCTTGCATACTCCTGGACATAATTTGATCAATTGCAAGAGGTTCACATCTGGTTTAACTTCACAGAGAGAACTTGCTAAATCAAAATCGTGATAAGTAGCCAAAACTCTCTTTTCTCGCCAAACCATCCTCTCTTTGGGTCTTTGGACCAGTTTTGGTGCTTCTTTCTTGGCTCTTGCCTTCTTTCTTGGCACTACCTCATCCTTCTTGGGGTCGCCTTTTCTGTCAATCGGCTTTAGCGGTCCCCCTTCTATGCTAGGACTCTGGACTTGCGTCCCCTTATCCCCTTGTTTAGGGTTTCCCTCAACCGGCTTTGTATTATCCTTGTCAACCCCTTTAGCCTTTTGACCTCTTTTCACGGCTCTTAAGTCAGAGGTTTCAGCATCATGGACTCGTACAGCCTCAATAAGGCTGACTCCGTTGCCTTGTGGCAAATCTTCTATAGTTGTTTTTGCCCTCTGCAATATTTGCCTAGGTACATCATTCTGCTGCAAGTTATTTCCTTGCGCTCTATGATTTACTGGGCCCGGCTGTTTACTCCCTTGTTGGAGAGAACTAATCTTACTCCATCAGGTAGCAACTAGATGACTCGACTTCCCACAAATGTCACATTTCACGTTTGGACAGTTTCTGGGGAAGTGCTGTCCACCACACCATTTACAACTGAATCTAGAGGGTCCACCCTCTTCAGGGCGTCGACTCCCTATCAAGTTTTGTTGCTTCTTCAAGAAATTAATGTCGACGGCTATTTGTTGATATTGCTCGGAGATCATATCGGTGTAATGCTTCATCATGTCCTTAACTTCGCCAAGGACATTAGATGCACTCGACTCGTAGCCTCGATCGTCAACTCGTCATTCCATTGGCCTAACAATCTGATTTGGCATTGGCTGTTGAACCACATGAACAACATTAGAACTCAAAACTTTGCCTCCAACATTTGATGGAGCCAATTGACTTTCCATAGGCATAGTCACACTGGGAGGGGCCGGTAATAGAGGTACATTCGAAACCATACTCCCTCTCCCAATAGGGTTAGTCATAGGCATCCCTTGACTTCCATTCGTCAATGATGGATTGCCGCTAGGTACTATACCCCCATTAACATTCATTCGAGAGGAGTAGGCTGTTTGTAATCGTGCTTCTACTCCCTCTGCCCGCGTAATAGCGGTGTCTATATCTGCTAAGGCCACACTGCTCAATTGTACTTGGATATTAAAGTCCAACCCATGCAAAAAGTATTGCAATTGGGCAGCTGATGGAATGGGAATGTAAGTTTGCAACTTATGGAATACTTCCTTCAACTTCTTAGCATATGCTTTTACATTCTCGTGAGGATCTTGACATGTTACATTCAAGACCCACAACCAATATTGGCCACCTCTTTCAGGGGCATATTCCGCTCGGAAAACTGCATAGAATTGATCAATGGTGGTTATGGTTCCAGACTCTATGCTGTGATACCATACCACAGCCCTTCCTTTTAACGTCATATTGAAGAACATTATGAGATGTCCCTCGTCTTGGATGCGATAATTGAACATCAATCTCTGAAATTCACAAATGTGAAATTATGCATCCTCTTCCACTAACCCATTAAAAATGGGCAAGGGAACTCCTAAGGCTGGTAAATTCGGCATCCCTGCAGGAATCGCAATGGGTTGTGCCATGGTGACAATCAGATTAGCAATAGGAGCTTGAAATGACGGATTCACATCCCCACTTAAAGTGGGTAGACTTGGTGGAGAAGAGGAAGAATTTATGCTTCCTCCTTGCCCTAATGGAATAGGTGGAGCAGTTAGGTGACTAAGACCACTGCTTCGTATACGTACTGGACTACTCCTTTGAGGAGAATAACGGCTTACGATCTCTAACCGCCGCCTAGCCCTCTCAGCACGTTCGGCTTTTTGAATTTCGGCTTGACAATCCTTGTCAGAGGACATAAACCAACTTCCTTTTGGTCCCTAGAAACCTAGATTCGAAAACCACCACTTACAAGTGGCTCCCGGCAGACGCACCACTGATGGGACCTAAAACGGGCTGGCACTGGAGCATGCACTAGCCAGACCTCTATCATGCGCTCAACAACCCCACAGCCTCGCGGCCAGGAGCGTTGATGACACATACATCATACATTGCCTTCCTAAACATCTTGCATTTGTATCATGTGCAACCCGAAATTTAAAGGCATTTTTCATTGCATCCGTCACAAGGCCAAATCTCCTTGCCGGGTGTAAGGGCTTTCCCATTGAACCCTCCTAAAGATAACTTTTCTTTCCTCTGAGCTTCGAGGAGAAAGCCTATAAGGCCTTCCCACTAGTTCCCTAATACGCCTTTCCAGGGCTTTGAAGGAGAGGAGCTACAAAGCCCTTCCCAGTCGATTTTCCCCATAAGGCCATTGGAGAGGATTTCCTTAAACTCCTGGGATTTTTAAAGAAAGAAGGCCCAAGCTCCGAACCCTAAGGCCTTCCAAAGCCCAATTCCGCAAGACGGTGCATCGATCAAGGAAGCCATATCTCAAAGGGAATTGCGTGTACGAAGGAGACGGGCCAAGAACATAAGACTGTGACCAATGCAAGAAGGTCGAATTCACGATGGCCCCTAAAAAGGCACAAGGCGCAACCGTAGGAGGATCATCTCCTAACATTCATGTGGACATTTCACCGAACCCACAAGTCCAGGTTTTCTTCCTATTTTTTATTTACGTCAAAATATTGCAATTATGCATGGTTAGTTCACGGAAGTAAGATGCACTTTTGCGATTGAAATACATTGGCTATTTTAAAGGAAATAACTCACGATTGAAGAATCGGTCATTTGTATTTTTCAATAAACGAACGAAAAAAGGATGTCTATGCATTCTTAGCAAGTTGTTTTTATGCATTGCAAAGTAACGAATCTAGATCAACTAATGACTATCATTACAAAATCAAAATTATTGTAGTACACTTTGATTATGCATGGAAATATTAAATCGCATGTCGCATTATTAGACATCTCTTTCTTTGCAATGATTCATTAAAGAAGGTTGCTAACAACCGTAGGAATTTGCAAGGCATGGAAATGATTCTAGGGCTGCATGAAGTAGGTTAAACTCTAGTCAATTGGCATAAATCTCAATCAACTACGTAAGTAGTTAGGAAAGGTTGTGTAATGCTCATTCAGGGTACAAATATTTCATTCAAAAATGAAGTTAGAGGAAGGCTGCAGGGTTCGTTTTAACATAAACCCTAAAAGCTTAGCAGCATGAATCCTGAATGCATCAATGGAAATTACGCTGTAACTTAACATACGCTTTGATCTTAATGAGAAAAGTTAGGATTTGTAAATCTAATCATACATAGGCAATGAATCGTGTGATTACGAGAATGGTATCTTCATGAATAGACAAGTAAATTGGTTTACCCTAAATACCTAACCTGCAAAGGATTCGCTTAGGATGGTTAAATCAATACATGAATAGACAAGTAAATTGGTTTACCCTAAATACCTAACCCGCAAAGGATTCACTTAGGATGGTTAAATCAATACAATATACTCCAAGTGCTAACTAGGGTTTAGCACATTAAGGACTTGGCCTAGACGCACTAAATTGCCAAGTCGAAACTCTCATAACCCTAAGTCCTACCCACATTCACTGAATGTAGGGACAATAGGACGTACTTGCAAGAAACGAATTAGGGTTTCTACCCAAGGATCGCTCGTTAAAAGATGAAACTTGGATTGAATTGGAACCCTAGGACCAACGGAATTGGCCTAGTGCAATCAAGAATGGATTGGATATGAAGACACCCTAACCTTGTTTCCTATCTAATCATGATTCCGCGATTAGAAGACACCGTTTGATGGGTAAAATAGTCCCATGGATTAGATGCGACACTTGTGCAACAAATTGCAGAGTCGCATGATGTTGTGGTTTGATCACAAGGGGACGGCCAATTCCTCGGAATGAGATTGGTAGATTCTAGCGCAAGTTTATCTTGCAAGAGGATGAGTAGTCATCATGTTATAGCACCTTTCTTGGGATAGGTGACCAAGATAAGAGAATTAGATATTTTCTTGGAAGCAAAGGACGAATCAATAGTTTGGAGCAATATATTTACTGTTAATAGAACTTAAGATATTGGTTAAGTTGGGTTAATAGGGTACGGCCCTAACCTAAGGACATATGGGTTATCAAAAAAAACATTGGGGATCTTGCCAAGTTGCAATTGATCCCGGATCGAATGCTGGATGCATTTAGAGAGAAGGATACACTCCTTAGCAGTTGGCCAAATAACGACCACTGGAAATGATTGTGCTTGTAATAGTTTAAAGAGCACTGCTTGCTTTGTTTGCTCAATGAACTAAAGGATGAAAAGATATCTAATGCTTTAGATTGAAGGCTTGAAGGAGGAGGCAGCCTTAGTTACCCTCAACTGTCTGCCTAACTCTAACCAAGGGGGTTGTTAGCCGCACCAGGAAGGTGGACGGAACCCGCCGCGTGAGGTCTTTCCGTTGAGTGCTACTTGGAGCAGGAGGACGCTTGGATGCCAGGGGGGCTTTGGCTATAAATCCCTCGCCTTCCGGGCCTTGCACAAGAGGCCAACATGACTTGGGATTGTATCTCGAGGCCCGCATACTAGTCTATGGGCAGAATCTTGGATTAGTAATCCCTGTAAATTGCTGGATAGCCTTTTGGGCGGATTATGGATAAGCCTATGGGCTGGATTTTATAAATGTATTCCAAAGATAAATATGATAACCTGTTGAAAAGGAACTTGTTTGACACTACTTTTCTATGTCAAGTGCTAAGATTACGTGAAGGAATCTGTGCCTAATGGACTAATTAAGGAAGTTTCTTGATGCATGTCCAACTAAATGTGGTAGGTAATTAGACAACTAAAACAACTTAGGAAAGTGCGGTGGATGTGGCCATGGGTCCATCCTATGGATGGCTGATCCCGGTTGGCCGGGAACTTTTCTCAATCATAATGGATAGCAAGAAGATCGTTTTAAAGGAAATGAATAGCAAGGGCACTGACCTAGAGTCTAGGTGATAATAATCCCGGATTTATGCTATTTTAGGGGAACGGAATGGGACTATGCCTTATGGCAGAGAGATCGAGCCTTGTATTCCTCTCGTTTCCCATTCTCCTTGAACTAAGTGCAGCGTGAATCTGCTTTGGCCCTGGCGTTTCTGCGTAAAGTAGTTTGCTCGGGGTTCGACACTAGTTGCCCTTTGAGAAATGACCATTAGGAAAAACCCTGATTCAAGTTGGTCCTAAGTGGCGGTCCTAAGTGGAAACAGCTGGAATACTTTCACTACGTGGCAGACGCGGAAAGTCCTAGATGCAAACCCCGTGACATTCCATGGGAGTGTTGGGTGGATCTTTCTAGACCTCCTTTCCGATGGACTGCTAAGACATGTCCTGAAGGGAACAAGTGGACACGTTACAGTTGGTATCAGAGTGAACCAATGAAGGATTTGTTTTTAAGAAATCTTAATAAGAAGAAGTAAAGTAAATGTTGCTATTCAGAACATCTCCTTACTTTCGATGCTGTCTTGTAGAATTATGAAGCATGGAACAGGTTCTTAGTGTTTCGACTCATGTTTATGACCATGATGCATTCCTCAGATTATCAACAAAGGGTTGATATGATGAGCATCCTAGACCGTATGTATAATCCATCGCCTTTGTACGTGGAACGGAGATGGACGGGTGACTCAAGAATCTACTATATAGCTGCCCACCGATTTGCATACCTTCAAACCAACCTAAAGAGGATCAAGTGGTTGGAAGACCTGAAGATCGTGAAGCTGTTCATTTTTGTGGAGAGTCACATAAACTCAACTTTACATATTCAAGGTCGGAGGGTTGAGCTGAACTCATATGCATATGAGGAAGTGACCCGTGTAATCCCCGCCGACAGGATCAAGGTATTGGGGCACTATGAGAAGAATGGGTTCGAAAGGAAAAGATACCCTAATCTTCCGATGACTTATCGATTCCTGAAGATCCATGACCTGAATTCATACTATTATCCAGTTCCCGTAGATAAATGTAATACAACATTATTCTCCTCGAACTAAATGTAACATTTGCTTTGCCATCCCAAGAAATATTGTACTTCGAAAGGGCTATGCCCATATAAATGCAATAAGACTTCTTTTTATCAATGTCTGTCTTGTCCATGAGAATTGATAAAAAGTTAAGTGGCTAGGATTCTTGGTTGATAGCTGAATTGGGTATGAAATATAAATCATAATGATTAGCGAGTTATAACGTTAAGAATCTTTTATTCAGGCACAACCCCAGGTATAGATTCTCAGTTCTCCTCCTACATCAAGTACGGTCGTGATCCAGGAGAAGAAGTTTCTTCTCAAGCAGATTAAGCTGCTTGAATTTGACGGGAAAGGTAGGATTGTCCAAGAGGATGCTGAAATTTGGATAGAGTCCATGGAGGATTACTTTGAAGCAGCCGGTAGTACTGCACCCACCAACCAAGCTATGCTCACCAAGCTGAAGCTCACCGGTGAAGCCAGGCTTTGGTGGAAGCAATGGTACAAAGATCAAGGGATCGTGAAAGGATTTGTTACCTCGGAAAAGCTGAAGAAAGCTGTGAAAGGGAGATACTTACCACCTGCGTATCGCACGTAGAAAAGGAATGAGTTCTACAAGCTAAAATAGCTGGGACTCACTCTTGATGCATACTACTCAAAATTCGTCTCACTTCTTAAGTATGCGCCATAGATGCACATGACACAACAAGTGTCAAAATTTTGTGTTGGTTTAAACCCACCAGTGAATACCCATCTCGAATCTATGCGCCCAACAGATCTACAGGACGCACTCATTTGAGCTGCGCCTATAATTCAGGAGATGCAGGCTAGGCCAGGAGGTAACAAAACTTGGTCTTATAATGACCCAAACAGAGGAGCATATAGGCCTCAAATGAAGAGAGTTCAAGGTCAGAATCGGGGACAAAGAAGGAAAGCAAGTGTCAAGAATCGCGTGGTGGAGGGGGTTGCTCAAGATGCTGCGCCGAACACACACAGAATGCACAAGGAGAAGCTCACTCAAGAGACAAGAAGAGAGATGGAGGCCAAAAACGTTTTCTTGCTGATTTCTTCTTCTTCTTCCACACTCTTTACAATGTACACAAAGTATAGATAAGATACAACATAAAAGGAAAGTGGCCTACTAAGTCAAACAATGCATAACTGACTACACTAGTCGACTGGCGCTATAACTATGCCAGCTGTAAATAGGTGTAACAACCTGAATATAATAAGTAATGAGTCAGTGGCCATGTGAGAGTCATAATGACCACCGACATGCTAAGTGTAGACGTGTGGACCCATCTAACCAGGTGGTCCATCATCAATGTCCGCATGTGTTGAGCTTGTCATCTCAACACTCCCCCTCAAGCTCAACTCCATCTCTGCAACTCCAAGTAAGCTTCGAAACTTTTGAAGCTTCTCTGTACCCAATGCCTTCGTGAAGATGTCAGCTATCTGATCCTGTGTGCTGACATACACCAAGTCAATCTCACCTGCTAGTACCTTCTCTCTCACAAAGTGGTAGTGTACCTCAATATGTTTTGTCCTGGCATGGAACACAGGGTTCCTAGCCAACTGTATACTGCTCATGTTGTCACAATAAATGACAACCGGACCTTCCACCTGGACATCCAAATCAGCCAATAGCTTTTGCAGCCATACTACCTCACATGCTGCAACAGCAGCACCTCTATACTCAGCCTCTGTACTCGACAAAGCAACTGTAGATTGCTTTTTGCTGCTCCATGCAACTGCTGCACTACCAAGAGAGAACATGTATCCGCTGGTAGATCTTCTATCAGACATACTACCAGCCCAATCTGCATCTGTGTATCCAAACACCTGTACATCTGTACCTGCCTCGTAGAAAAGTCCATAATCTAATGTGGACTTCACATATCTCAATATGCGTCTGACTGCATCCAAATGTGGCTTTCTAGGTACTTGCATAAACTGACTCACAAGACCAACAGCGTAGCTCAAGTCTGGCCTTGTAATGGTCATGTAGATCAAACTCCCCACTATCCTCCTGAACATAGTAGGGTCTTCTATCTCATCCCCAACATCAGCACTCAACTTTACATTCTGCTCCAATGGGACTGAAAGTGGTTTGCATGCAGTCATACCATACTTGGACAACATATCCAAGCCATACTGTCTTTGGGACAGCCATATACCATCATCACATCTGATCACCTCAATGCCAAGGAAGTACCTTAGCTCACTTAAATCCTTCATCTCAAACTTCATCTTCAAACAGCCCTTGACTTCAGCAATTCCACTATCACTATCACCTATAATAATCAAGTCATCCACATAGATGACTATGATGACCAAACCTGCATCTCCCTTTCTCACATAAAGTGAGTGATCAGCATCAGAAACATAAAAGCCAATATTGACAAGATACTCTCTAATCTTGTCAGACCATGCTCTAGGTGCTTGCTTGAGCCCATAGAGTGCCTTCTTCAACCTGCACACATACGTGGGATGCTCTAAATCTTCATAACCTGCTGGCTGATCCATATACACTTCTTCCTGCAAATCACCATGCAAGAAGGCATTCTTTACATCCATTTGCTGCAACCTCCAACCTTTGGCTGCTGCCAAAGCAATCACACATCTGACAGTTGCCATCCTAGCAACTGGACTGAAGGTTTCATCATAATCTATGCCATATGTCTCGGCATAGCCTTTTGCAACCAGCCTAGCTTTGTACCTGCTAATAGAACCATCTGCATTGTGCTTAATCTTATAAACCCACTTACATCCAATAGCTTTCTTTCCCTTCGGCAATGATACTAGATCCCAAGTCTTATTGGCCTCTAATGCAGCCATCTCCTCATCCATTGCTGCATCCCAATGAGCATGACCAACAGCCTCCTCAAAACATGTGGGCTCAACATCCTCAACTAGTTTCACCATATAAGCATAATGGTGAGCTACATAACTTTCAAAACCAAATCTTTTAACAGGGTATCTCACCCTGCTAGACCTGCGTACCACTGGATCACTCAATGGAGTCTTTGCATTAACGCGTGCTCTCTGCACACCTGGAGTCCTCACTGAAGGAATGCCAAGCTCATCATCCAAGCTCTCTGAGCCACTGGAGTCTCCATCAAGAACTGCATCAATGCCTTCTGACACTTTATTATTTCCTTTGTCTTTACCTGTAGTGCTACTAGATGCACCCGAAGATGTAGAGGTACTCCTTAGTCTCCCAGACCAAGGACTACCAGATGATGTCTCTGGTCCACTAAGAGTCCGTGATTCTTGCCTTTCAGCTTGCACATGAGTGTCATGATCATCATCAACATCCAATGCATCACCACTAGATGCATACCAACTGCTCATTTCATCAAAGATGACATCCCTGCTCACTCTGAACTTACATGTGACAGGGTTGTAACAGCGATACCCTTTTTGCTCTAAAGAGTATCCAATAAAGACACACTTTCCAGCCTTTGGATCCAGTTTCTTCCGCAACTCATCTGGCACATGAACATACGCAATGCAGCCAAATACTTTCAAGTGTGAAACATCAGGCTTCTTACCTGTAAAACATTCTTCGGGGGTCATACCATGAACTGCAGCTGTGGGAGTTCTGTTCATAATATAAGCAACAGTATGGACAGCCTTAGACCAAAAATACTTAGGCATATTCTTTTCAGCCATCAAGGCACGTGCAACTTCTGCAATATGCTTGTTTTTCCTTTCTGCAACCTCATTTTGTTGTGGGGTATACCTGCATGTGAACTGTCTCTTTATCCCATGAGACCTCAGAAAATCACTGAACTCATTTGAGAGGTACTCTCCCCCTCCATCTGACCTCAGGCACTTTACTTTCAAGCCTGTTTCTCTTTCAACTGCAGCCTTGAAAGTTCTAAAGTGCTCAAAAGCTTCACTCTTTTCCTTCATAAAATATACCCACAGCTTTCTAGAACAATCATCAATGAATGTGATGAAGTATGAACTACCTCCAAGAGATACATTTTGTGTAGGCCCCCAAATGTCTGTATGCACAACATCAAGGATATTTCTACTTACATCTCTATCATGTGAAAAGGGTTGTCTTGCCTGCTTACCAAACTGACATGCTTCACATACCTTCTGAAATTCTGCAACTTTAAATGTAGGCAAACCTGTAACCAACCCTTTGGACTGCATTAATTTCAGCCTTTGTACATTTGCATGTCCAATGCGTTTGTGCCAAATTTCAATGTCTGCAACAACTCCTTTTCCTTTGGCATACATAGCCGCATTCATAGTAGGAATTCCAGCATCTAGAGTGAACATACGTCTAACTCTACTTCCCTTTGCTACCAACCTACACTTGTCATTGAAGTCTTCTACAAAGCAGCCCTTTGCATTAAATCTGACTTGCAACCCTTGCTCTACCATTTGATCGACTGACACCAAATTCTTTGTAATAGATGGCACATGCAATACATCTGAAAGACTCTTTGTCTTACCATCATGCAAGGACAAGGGAACTTTTCCAATGTGTGAAATTGGGTGGCATGAGTCATCACCCGTCTGCACATAACCTGCATTCTGCAAATCCTGCATCTCTCCAAACCATTCTGCATGGCTGGTCATATTATTGGATGCACCTGAATCAACATACCAAACATCTTCATGTGTTCCCTTTCCTGTAACAGCATTCAGCATATGCTGCATAATGAACAAACGTTCATTTTTGTCTTCATTCTATCGTGAAGACGATGCATAGTTTTCTTGCTGCAACTTACCACTGCGGATATCATCTTTCTTAGCATAACATTGGGCTGCAATATGACCTGTTTTGCCACAGTAGTGGCACACAATACCAGAGTTGTTAGAGCCTTTGTTCTGCCATCCACCTCTTCCTCTAAAGCTCCCCCTGCCTCTAAAATTACCACGACCTCCTGAAACCTGCATATTGCCAAATTGCTGATTCAATCTATTTTGTTGGTTATCACTACCACGTCCTGTACCACGGCCTCTTGAAGAGAACCTACCACGTCCCCTTCCTGAACTAGAGTAGAAAGCCTGGACCTGTTCACCACTTCTTTCAGATGTCTCACTCTGCATGTTGATTTCTTCAGTGATCATTAGAGAGACCAACTCATTGAAATATGGAAATGGCTTTCTGACATATACGGAAGTTACAAAAGACTTCCAAGCCTTTTCATTGTTAAGTCCACCCAAGGTAGACGACACCAAATCATCATCATCGGGCATTGCATCAATCGCTGCCAATGCATCTGCAATGCTTCTTACTTTCAGTGCATACTCATTGATAGACATCTTCCCTTTCTTCAATGTATTCAACTCTTGCTTGAGTTGAATCTTTCGTGCCTTTGTATTTACAGAAAACATACTTTCAAGTATGGTCCAAGCTGCATATGCATTCTCTGCATTTCTAATGTGTCCCAGCATATTATTGTCAATTACTGCAGACAACCAATACATGACCTTCTTGTCTTTTGCATTCCATTCCTTTCGTGCCTTTGTCTCTTCTGCAGTTGGAGGATCACTCACCTCCGGCTCCTTTTCTTCACCTGAAACGAACTCGTAGAGGCCTTTTCCAATAAGGAAGTTCATGACACGAAACTTCCATGAAGGGTAGTTGTTCTTGTTGAGCTTCTCAATGATAGGGCTTCCACTGTTCTCTGCCATTATCACAAAATTAATACCAACAGCAAGTAAATCTTCTGCAACCCTGGACCTGTAGTGCACAGCAATACACCAAACAGCCTTTTTAACTGTCTGCTAAACAATACATGCAATCTGCAACCTGTTTGCAGATAAACCTTGTGTTTACTCACTGGTAAACACCTTTGAACTTACAGACTTGAAATCTGTAATCTGCGCACCCACGTTTGGTCAATACAGTCGAAGTCACAGTGTACCGCGAAACTGCTGTCCGCAACCTTGCAGCTCTGAAACGGGCCCTGAAACTGCTCTTCGCGCACACCAAATCTCATTGCAATCTGAGATTTTTGCTCAACCCTGCTTCCGGTGCCTCCATAGGCACTATCCAAGAGAAAGAGTGGAAGGATGGGAGAGCTTCTTACCCGTGGCGTGCTTGCTCGAACCTTGCTTCTTCTCCTTCACTTCAACCTTCGAAATCAGCCTCTCTCAGTGGTGCGGCTCTGATACCATGTCAAGAATCGCGTGGTGGAGGGGGTTGCTCAAGATGCTGCGCCGAACACACACAGAATGCACAAGGAGAAGCTCACTCAAGAGACAAGAAGAGAGATGGAGGCCAAAAACGTTTTCTTGCTGATTTCTTCTTCTTCTTCCACACTCTTTACAATGTACACAAAGTATAGATAAGATACAACATAAAAGGAAAGTGGCCTACTAAGTCAAACAATGCATAACTGACTACACTAGTCGACTGGCGCTATAACTATGCCAGCTGTAAATAGGTGTAACAACCTGAATATAATAAGTAATGAGTCAGTGGCCATGTGAGAGTCATAATGACCACCGACATGCTAAGTGTAGATGTGTGGACCCATCTAACCAGGTGGTCCATCATCAATATCCGCATGTGTTGAGCTTGTCATCTCAACAGCAAGGACTAATAATGCCAACAGCTTTGTCCCTACCCAAAGCAATGGCCGAAACCTTTGTTGTTTCCACTGCAATGATCCCGGTCATTTCAAGAGGCAATGTCCCAAGATTGGCGGAGGACATCGCCAAGCACCTTTCCAAGGAACTGGCTGTGGCCAGGGAGCCGCTACCCGAGGCAAAGGAAGAATTGTCTATGTTGCCAACAGGAAAATGTGCAAAGAAGAAGATCCGACCATGGAAGAAAAGTTTGAAAGGGCGACAGTCCATGCTGCACTTCACAAGAAAGGCCTGAATTGCCAGTTTTCGGTGATTCAAACACCATTGGACTATCAAGGTAAAGGTTTCAAGACCTTGATTAATTGTAGAATGAGAAGATCCGACCATGGAAGCAGAGTTTGAAAGGGCGACAATCCATGCCACTCTTCACAAGAAAGGCCTAAATCGCCAGTTTTCGGTGATTCAAACACCATCGGACTATCAAGGTAAAGGTTTCAAGACCTTGATTGATTGTGGCAGTACACATTTCTTTATCTCACCAGCTTGTGGAAGAAGATTAGGAATAGCCACAGTAGAAGCACCTACCTTGCTTGTGGAATTAGCAAATGGTCATGAGGTTACTTGTACTAGGAAAACTGCTAAGGTGGAATTCTTTTTGGGAGGAAAGACGACTTCGGTCAAATTCAGAGTCATGAACCTAGGTATCCATGAGTGTCTACTCGGAATGTATTGGCTATCAAGGTAAAGGTTTCAAGACCTTGATAGCCATCGGACTATCAAGGTAAAGGTTTCAAGACCTTGATTGATTGTGGCAGTACACATTTCTTTATCTCACCAGCTTGTGGAAGAAGATTAGGAATAGCCACAGTAGAAGCACCTACCTTGCTTGTGGAATTAGCAAATGGTCATGAGGTTACTTGTACTAGGAAAACTGCTAAGGTGGAATTCTTTTTGGGAGGAAAGACGACTTCGGTCAAATTCAGAGTCATGAACCTAGGTATCCATGAGTGTCTACTCGGAATGTATTGGCTTAAAACTAATGACGCCCACATTCATTATGGAAAGGGCCAAGTTTCCTTTCGAAACTCTGAAGGGGAATTGGTCACAACTCAAGGTAAGGCTGGAAAGCCAAAAATTCAATTGGCCAAAGCATCTCGGATTATAAAGGGAGTTAGAAAGGGACTACCTGTCTACTTGATTAAGCTCAATAAGTTAGATCAGAAAGCAGAAATCTAGTGAAGAACCTTCATGGCTAAAGGAATACACAGACGTATTTCCTGAAGAGTTGACAAAACTCCCGCCTCAAAGAGAAGTGGATCATGAGATCAAACTAGTGCCAGGAGCTGTGCCAATTGCAAAGAGACCTTATAGAATGTCCATTCCAGAAGCAATTGAGCTGAAGGAACAACTCAAGCAACTACTAGATTAGGGCTACATCCGTCCTAGCAATTCACCATAGGGAGCTCCAGTATCGTTCCAGAAAAAGAAAGATGGAACGCTTCGACTGTGTATTGATTATAGAGGGTTGAATCAAACAGTTGTTAGGAACAAGTATCCTATTCCTAGAATAGATGAGCTTCTTGATCATCTTCAGGGTGCAAAGTTCTTCTCCAAGATTTATCTGAGGTCTGGTTACATCAGATAAGGATCAAGGAAGAAGATATTCCAAAGACGGCCTTCAACACAAGATATGGACACTTTGAGTTTCTAGTTATGTCATTCGGACTTATGAATGCGCCTGCCACCTTCAACAGGTTAATGTAGGATATCTTTAGGCCATATCTTGATGACTTTGTACTCGTCTTCTTCGACAATACCTTAGTCTATTTCAAACAGGAAGAAGATCATGAACCCCAATTTCGGATTGTCCTTGAGACAATGAGGGCACAAGCTGTATGCTAAGATGAAGAAGTGTGCATTCTTCAAATGTCAGATTGAATATGTGGGAAATTGTATCAGCGAAAGGAATCTCAGTGGATGAGATGTTCTAGAATGGCCAATACCAACAACTATCAAAGAAATACATAGTTTTCTTGGATTGACAGGATGGTATAGGGTCTTCATAAAAAATTATGCTTTGATTGTAGCACCTCTGACGGATCTACTGAAGAAGCAAACATCCATTGCATGGTCAGCTGCCGAACAATCTAGCTTTGATAGATTAAAGAAAAGTTTGGTATCAGCACCTATACTGAAACTCCTAGACCTCAGTAAGGAGTTCGAGGTAGTAACTGATGCTAGCACGCTTGCTTTAGGATGTGTGCTTATGCAAGAAGGTCACCCTGTAGCATACTCTTTAAGGAAACTGAAGAGCCATGAGAGGAATTATGCTACCCATGATCTAGAACTATTAGCTGTCATCCATGCTCTAAAGCTTTGGAGACACTATCTATTGGGTAATAAGTTTACTCTAGTGACTGATCATAAAAGTCTCAAGTGGATCTTTACTTAGAATGAGCTCAACATGAGGCAACGTCGGTGGGTTGAAGTGCTGGAGGAGTATGATTTTGAAATAAAATATCGACTTGGAAAGGAAAATGTAGTTGCCGATGCACTCAGTCTCAAGGCATTCCTGAATTCACTAATCTTGTAAAATCCATCAACAGATAGATCTCTAACCACAAAGGTGTCCATGCCAAACAACCCAATACTTGAGCCAGCTAGAGAGGAAGCATGCCATGATCCAGCCTATTAAAAGATGCTAAGGGAGATCCCTATCAAGGACTAGGACCAAAATCTATAGGCTAAGTATCATGAATTCTCTATCAATAGTGGACTTGTCTACTATAGAACGAGATTATGTATACCAGCAAGCCAGTCACTTAAGCAGAAGATACTGTGGGAAGCTCATGATTCCCCTTTCTCAGGACACCCTGGCTATGCCAAGACTCTTAATGCAGTTAGAAAGAGCTACTATTGGGAGAGGCTTAAAGGTGACGTTCTCAAATATGTCACTGAGTGCTTTGTTTTTCTTGTCAGCGTATCAAAGCCGAACATGTCAAAACTCTTGGAAAGTTGCAACCACTTGACATTCCCCAAATGAAATGGGAATTCATCAGTATGGACTTTGTTGTTGGCCTACCCCGAGTTCAGGGAGGATACAACTCCATTATGGTTGTGGTTGACATGCTTATTAAGGTTGCACACCTTATTCCAGTAAAGACAAACTATAAAGCCTCAGACATTGCAAGGTTGTTTATCAAGGAGATATTCAAGCTACATGGGCTACCCAGAAGAATCATTAGTGATCGTGATTCTCTCTTCACATCACACTTCTGGAGAGCTATCTTTGAAGCCATTGGGACTCAACCCTGTTTTAGTACAACTTACCATCCTCAAACTAATGGCCAAACGGAGCGAGTCAATCAAGTCATTGAGGATATGCTAAGGGCACACTGCTGCCATGAACCAAAAAGGTGGATTCAATACTTGCCCTTGGTTGATTTTGCCTACAATGCTTCTTACCAACAAAGCATTTAGATGACCCCTTTTCAAGCATTGTATGGTCATGTGACTGTCGAAGTCCCCTAAACTTCTCAGATCCAACCTTCAGGGTTGAAGCTTCAAGGCAGATGCTGGAAGAGATGGATGGCCAAGTAAAGTCAATAAGAGAGGACATCTAAGCCGCCAAGGATAGACAGAAGGTATACGCGGATTTGAAGCGTCAAGATAGAATCTTCGAGGAAGGAGACATGGTCTTCATTCGCGTACGCCCAAAGAAGAGTTCTCTATCCTTAGAAGATTGCAAGAAGCTAAGTCCAAGGTATTGTGGACCGTAAAAGATCCTCAAGTACCTAGAACCTAATGCTTATAGACTGCAACTCCCTGAGAACCTAAAGGTTCATAATGTATTCCATATCAGCCTACTGAAGAAGTATGTACCTAATCCTAGCCATGTACTTGATGACCAACAAGTTGTAATGCCTAGTCAAGGAGTCCTTGAGCTACGGCCTGACAGGATCTTAGATGTTAGGGAGAGACAATTGAGATCCAGAACCTTGAGAGAATGCCTCGTCCAGTGGAAATATTATCCTGAGAAGGATGCTACGTGGATGGATGAAAGCACTATCATCCATCAATATCCCTAGTTTATCTCGAGATGAGGACATCTCGATTCCTCCAAGGGGGAGAGAATGTAATATTTCTATTGAAAAATTATTACTAGCCTGCATGAGTCTCATGCAAATGACAAATTTCGGCATTGAAGTTACCGGTGGTGAAATCTTTAAGCTGTACGCAAAGTATCATGACTTCCCACTGGCAAAAACGGGACTGAAGTAAAAGAACCCGCATAACTGCAGGTGAACATCCTCTAAGGAGGAGGTCAAGAGGATAATAATAGGTTAAATGCAAATTTTTTAATTACCTTCCCCCAGCCGATGCGTGGCTGAGGGAAGGGATGGGGCTATAATAGGAAAACTTAGAGTTGGAGGGGAAGAATTCATGCAGGGGGCCACGTAGGGGAGGGAACCCTCTCCCCCCCTTGTCCTATATAAACCCCCTCTAAGGGGTGGAGGAGAAGGGGGTCGTGAGGCTGATAGACCATGAGAGAGGGAGGAGAGCTGAGTAATCCAGGCGTGGAGGAGGAAGAAGCTGTCGAATCGCAAAGCCGTGAGGAGAGAGTGGTCGAGGCCGTGCTATGCTACGCCAGCTGCCGCCAGAACGCCGCCTCCTGGCCTTGTTTGGCTACCATCATCAAGGCTCCAGACGGCCATGTGCTACAGCCCAAAAGCCTTAGAAGCTTCTTAGAAGCTTCTAAGGGGGCTCTTTAAGCCCCCTTTCCCCCCTTGCATTCCCCAAAAGCCACCTTAGCCCGGGTTTTTAAAGCCCCTTTCCATAGCATTTCCACAAAGCCTTTTTACCCCCTGGTTTGCTTTTAAACCCCTTCCCACACAAGTCCTTTAAAAGCCATTTTATCCCTTCCCGTGAAGGCCATTTTATATTTGAAATTTTCAAGTCCCCTTTCCCTTGCATCCCCCAAAAGCCATTTTTTTTCCCAGTTGTAAATTCCTACCCATGGAGTCCCTATTAAGTCCATTGCAACTCGGAATTTAAAGGCATTTTTCATTGCATCCGTCACAAGGCCAAATCTCCTTTCCAGGTTTAAGGGCTTTCCCATTGAACCCTCCTAAAGATAAATTTTCTTTCCTCTGAGCTTCGAGGAGGAAGCCTAGCCTTCCCACTAGTTTCCTAATACGTCTTTCTAGGGCTTTGAAGGAGAGGAGCTACAAAGCCCTTCCCACTCGATTCTCCCCATAAGGCCATTGGAGAGGATTTCCTTAAACTCTCGGGATTTTTAAAGAAAGAAGGCCCAAGCTCCGAACCCTAAGGCCTTCCAAAGCCCAATTCCGCAAGACGATGCATCGGTCAAGGAAGCCATATCTCAAAGGGAATTGCGCGTATGAGGGAGACGGGGCAAGAACATAAGACTATGACCAATGTAAGAAGGTCGAATTCACGATGGCCCCTAAAAAGGCACAAGGCGCAACCGTAGGAGGATCATCTCCTAACATTCATCTGGACATTTCACTGAACCCACAAGTCTAGGTTTTCTTCCTATTTTTTATTTACGTCAAAATATTGCAATTATGCATGGTTAGTTCATGGAAGTAAGATGCACTTTTGCAATTGAAATACATTGGCTATTTTAAAGGAAATAACTCACGATTGAAGAATCGGTCATTTGTATTTTTCAATAAACGAACGAAAAAAGGATGTCTATGCATTCTTAGCAAGTTGTTTTTATGCATTGCAAAGTAACGAATCTAGATCAACTAATGACCATCATTACAAAATCGAAATTATTGTACTACACTTTGATTATGCATGGAAAGATTAAATCGCATGTCGCATTATTAGACATCTCTTTCTTTGCAATGATTCATTAAAGAAGGTTGCTAACAACCGTAGGAATTTGCAAGGCATGGAAATGATACTAGGGCTGCATGAAGTAGGTTAAACTCTAGTCAATTGGCATAAATCTCAATCAACTACGTAAGTAGTTAGGAAAGGTTGTGTAATGCTCATTTAGGGTACGAATATTTCATTCAAAAATGGAGTTAGGGAAAGGCTGCAGGGTTCGTTTTAACATAAACCCTAAAAGCTTAGCAGCATGAATCGTGAATGCATCAATGGAAATTATGCTGTAACTTAACATACGCTTTGATCTTAACGAGAAAAGTTAGGGTTTGTAAATCTAATCATACATAGGCAATGAATCATGTGATTACGAGAATGGTATCTTCATGAATAGACAAGTAAATTGGTTTACCTTAAATACCTAACCCGCAAAGGATTCGCTTAGGATGGTTAAATCAATACATGAATAGACAAGTAAATTGGTTTACCCTAAATACCTAACGTGCAAAGGATTCGCTTAGGATGGTTAAATCAATACAATATACTCCAAGTGCTAACTAGGGTTTAGCACATTAAAGACTTGGCCTAGACGCACTAAATTGCCAAGTCGAAACTCTCATAACCCTAAGTCCTACCCACATTCACTGAATGTAGGGACAATAGGACATACTTGCAAGAAATGAATTAGGGTTTCTACCCAAGGATCACTTGTTAAAAGATGAAACTTGGATTGAGTTGGAACCCTAGGACCGACAGAATCGGCCTAGTGCAATCAGGAATGGATTGGATATGAAGACACCCTAACCTTGTTTCCTATCTAATCATGATTCCGTGATTAGAAGACACCGTTTGATGGGTAAAATAGTCCCATGGATTAGATGCGACACTTGTGCAACAAATTTCAGAGTCGCATGATCTTGTGGTTTGATCACAAGGGGATGGCCAATTCCTCGGAATGAGATTGGCAGATTCTAGTGCAAGTTTGTCTTGCAAGAGGATGAGTAGTCATCCTTTTATAGCACCTTTCTTGGGAAAGGTGACCAAGATAAGGGAATTAGATATTTGCTTGGAAGCAAAGGACGAATCAATAGTTTGGAGCAACATATTTACTGTTAATAGAACTTAAGGTATTGGTTAAGTTGGGTTAATAGGATACGGCCCTAACCCAAGGACATACGGGTTATCAAACAAATCCTTGGGGATCTTGCCAAGTTGCAATTGATCTTGGATCAAATGCTGGATGCATTCAGAGAGAAGGATTCACTCCTTAGCAATTGGCCAAATAACGACCACTGGAAATGATTGTGCTTGTAATAGTTTAAAGAGCACTGTTTGCTTTGTTTGCTCATTGAACTAAAGGATGAAAAGATATCTAATGCTTCAGGTTGAAGGCTTGAAGGAAGAGGCAGCCTTAGTTACCCCCAATTGTCTACCTGACCCTAACCAAGGAGATTGTTAGCCGCACCGAGAAGGTGGACCGAACCTGGTGCGTGAGGTCTTTCCGTTGAGTGCTACTTGGAGCAGGAGGATGCTTGGGTGCCAGGGGGGCTCTGGCTATAAATCCCTCGCCTTCCAAGCCCTGCACAAGAGGCCAACATGACTCAGGATTGGATCTCGAGGCCCGCATACTAGTCTACTAAATGTGGTAGGTAATTAGACAACTAAAACAACTGAGGAAAGTGTGGTGAATGTGGCCATGGGTCCGTCCTACGGATGGCTGGTCCTAGTTGGCCGGGAACTTTTCTCAATCATAATGGACAGCAAGAAGTTCATTTCAAAGGAAAAGAATAGTAAGGGCACTGACCTAGAGTCTAGGTGATAATAATCCCGGATTTATGCTGTTTTAGGGGAACGGAATGGGACTATGCCTTATGGCAGAGAGGTCGAGCCTTGCATCCCTCTCGTTTCCCATTCTCCTTGAACCAAGTGCAGCGTGAATGCGCTTCGGCCCTGGCGTTTCTGTGTAAAGTAGTTCGCTCGGGGTTCGACACTTGCCGTTTAAGAAATGACCATTAGAGGAAACCCTGATTCAGGTTGGTCCTAAGTGAAAAGGGCTGGAATACTTCCACTACATGGCAGACGCGAAAAGTCCTAGATTGCAAACCCCATGACATTCCATGGGAGTGTTGGGCGGAGCTTTCTAGACCTCCTTTCCGATGGACTGCTAAGACATGTCCTGAAGGGAACAAGTGGACACGTTACAATTGGTATCAGAGGGAACCAACGAAGGATTTATTTTTAAGAAATCTTAATATGAAGAAGTAAAGTAAATGTTGCTATTCAGAACATCTCCTTACTTTCGATGCTGTCTTGCAGAATTATGAAGCATGGAATAGGTTCTTAGTGTTTCGACTCATGTTTATGACCACGATGCATTCCTCAGATTATCAACAAAGGGTTGATATGATGAGCATCCTAGACCATATGTATAATCCATCGCCTTTGTACGTGGAACGGAGATGGACGGGTGACTCAAGAATCTACTATATAGCTGCCCACCGGTTTGCATACCTTCAAACCAACCTAAAGAGGATCAAGTGGTTGGAAGACCTGAAGATCGTAAAGTTGTTCATTTTTGTGGAGGCTCTGTCAAGATTGTGGGAGAGAAGGAAGGAGTCTCACTTGTAGCTCTCTCACTTGCACAATGGGGGAATACATACAAAGGTGGAGGCTGCAAACAGTTTTCCTCTTCTTAGTTGTGTAAACCAAAAAGAACTCTAGTACAGAGAAATAGAAGAACCCTATATATGGGTCTCAAACCAAACTCAACTAACTAAGGTGGCATATTAATTGAGCCACGAACTAGAGTAGATAAGGATAGCTATCATCTAGCTATTATTCATGGGCGGTGTACCAACCGCATCTGCAGCTAACAAGTCGGTGACATAAATGCACAACGGTCACCCTGACATATCACGAGTGGAGCTCGATATCTCAACAGGCTCACATAAACTCAACTTTATATATTCAAGGTCGGAGGGTTGAGCTGAACTTATATGTATATGAGGAAGTGACCCGTGTAATCCCCGCCGACAGGATCAAGGTATTGGGGCACTATGAGAAGAATGGGTTCGAAAGGAAAAGATACCCTAATCTTCCGATGACTTATCGATTCCTGAAGATCCATGACCCGAATTCATACTATTATCCAGTTCCCGTAGATAAATGTAATACAACATTATTCTCCTCGAACTAAATGTAACATTTGCTTTGCCATCCCAAGAAATATTGTACTTCGAAAGGGCTATGCCCATATAAATGTAATAAGACTTCTTTTTATCAATGTCTGTCTTGTCCATGAGAATTGATAAAAAGTTAAGTGGCTAGGATTCTTGGTTGATAGCTGAATTGGGTATGAAATATAAATCATAACGATTAGCCAGTTATAACGTTAAGAATCCTTTATTCAGGCACAACCCCAGGTATAGATTCCCAGTTCTCCTCCTACATCAAGTACGACCGTGATCTAGGAGAAGAACTTTCTTCTCAAGCAGATTAAGCCGCTTGAATTTGACGGGAAAGGTAGGACTGTCCAAGCGGATGCTGAAATTTGGATAGAGTCCATGGAGGATTACTTTGAAGTGGTCGGCAGTACTTCACGTGCCAACCAGGCTATGCTCGCCAAGCTGAAGCTCACCGGCGAAGCCAGGCTTTGCTGGAAGCAATGGTGCAAAGATCAAGGGATTGCGGAAGGATTCGTTACCTGGGAAAAGCTGAAGAAAGCTGTGCAAGGGAGATACTTACCACCTACATATCGCATGCAGAAAATGAATGAGTTCTACGAGCTAAAACAGCTGGGACTCACTCTTGATGCATACTACTCAAAATTCGTCTCATTTCTTAAGTATGCACCACAGATGGACATGACACAGCAAGTGTCAAAATTTTGTGCTGGTTTAAACCCACCAGTGAACATCCGTCTCAAATCTATGCACCCAATAGATCTATAGGACGCACTCATTCAAGCTGCACCTATAATTCAGGAGATGCAGGCTAGGCCAAGAGGTAACAAAACTTGGTCTTATAATGACCCGAAGAGAGGAGCATATAGGCCTCAAATGAAGAGAATTCAAGGTCAAAATCAGGGATAAAGAAAGAAAGCAAGGACTAATAATGTCAACAGCTTTGTCCCTACCCAAAGCAATGGCCGAAACCTCTGTTGCTTCCAGTGCAACGAGCCCGGTCATTTCAAGAGGCAATGTCCCAAGTTCGGTTAAGACAAAAAAATGAGTTTGCGAAGTCAAGAGTCTTCGACATCGATGGCCCCCAAACAAAAGACGCAAAGCACTCATGCGGGAGTTTCTTCCCCAAGCATACGCGTGGACATTCCTACGAGCCCTCAAGCCCAGGTTCTTAAAAGAATGATTCCACATTAAAGTAATGCATTAGGCACGATTAATTTTCATGGCAAGAATGCATTTACGCAAGTCTCTAAATCTCGTAGTTAAGTTAAAATACATTTGGAAATTCATCGCCTTGGACGATTTACGAAAATTAGTGCATGTCATGCAATTGGGTTTCTTACATTTTCAAAGTTATGAATGTAAATTACTTATTCATCTTAAGAGCTTAGTTGCATGTTGCCCTTTTCGTGCATTTCCAAAGTGACAATCCTAGACGCATATTGCATAGGTTAAAAGAATGAAAAATTGTTTGAATTCACCCTTGTCTCCCTTGCAAGAAAGAACAAGCGTATATTGCATTTAGGCAATAACTTCCTTGTTGTGATTCGCATGAGAAATCGTTAACATCCATTAGATGTTGTCCAAAGAATTGCATGGCATGGAAATGAAACCATGGACTTGCATATTGCATGCGAAGATGCTTGTAGAATGGATTAAGTCAACATTAGTCTTATAATAGTCGTCATGCATGAACTTCATTTATCAAAGTTGCATCTAGAAAAGGTTGCACGTCATATCAAAGCCTGAAATTCAATTCGATTAAACAAAAGGATGTATGCAAAACTCTTGATGTAAATCTATGTAGGTTTTATGCAAGTTATTCCCCAAATTGTCAATCATTCTAATTTAGCAAGGAAAGAAATGGTCAATTGCAAACCTTATAATTGCATAGAAGTAATGAATCGCATATTTACATGTAATGTGATGTCTTGCAACTATTTACACCTTTAGAACGAATTTAGCATCTCTAAGAAAGATTGTTTCTTGTCGCAAGACAAGTAGACCGATTTAGCTAAATCACTTGTAATGATATAACCGGATTCTTAAAAGCATAAGTAGTTAGTACAACGAACACCTCAAAGTGCTAACTAGGTTTCAGCACGTTAGAAATTGTCAAGAATCGCGTGGTGGGGGGACTTGCTCAAGATGCTGTGCCGAACACACACAGAATGCACAAGGAGAAGCTCACTCAAGAGATAAGAAGAGAGATGGAGGCCAAAACGTTTTCTTTCTGGTTTCTTCTTCTTCTTCCACACTCTTTACAATGTACACAAAGTATAGATAAGATACAACATAAAGGAAAGTGGCCTACTAAGTCAAACAATGCATAACTGACTACACTAGTCGACTGGTGCTATAACTATGCCAACTGCTGTAAATAGGTGTAACAACCTGAATATAATAAGTAATGAGTCAGTGGCCATGTGAGAGTCATAATGATCACTGACATACTAAGTGTAGATGTGTGGACCCATCTAACCAAGTGGTCCATCATCAATGTCCGCATGTGTTGAGCTTGTCATCTCAACACTCCCCCTCAAGCTCAACTACATCTCTGAAACTCCAAGTAAGCTTTGAAACTTTTGAAGCTTCTCTGTACCCAATGCCTTCATGAAGATTTCAGCTATCTAATCCTGTGTGCTGACATACACCAAGTCAATCTCACCTACTAGTACCTTCTCTCTCACAAAGTGGTAGTGTACCTCAATATGTTTTGTCCTGGCATGGAACACAGGGTTCCTAGCTAACTGTATACTGCTCATGTTGTCACAATAAATGACAACTGGACCTTCCACCTGCACATCCAAATCAGCCATTAACTTTTATAGCCATACTACCTCACATGCTGCAACAACAGCACCTCTATACTCAGCCTCTGTACTCGACAAAGCAACTGTAGATTGTTTTTTGCTGCTCCAAGCAACTGCTGCACTACCAAGAGAGAACATGTATTCGCTGGTAGATCTTCTATCAGATATACTACCAGCCCAATCTGCATCTATGTATCCAAACACCTGTACATCTATACCTGCCTCATAGAAAATTCTATAATGTAATGTGGACTTCACATATCTCAATATGCGTCTGACTGCATCTAAATGTGGCTTTCTAGGTACTTGCATAAACTAACTCACAAGACCAACAACATAGCTCAAGTCTGGCCTTGTAATGGTCATGTAGATCAAACTCTCCACTATCCTCCTGAACATAGTAGGGTCTTCTATCTCATCCCCAACATTAGCACTCAACTTTACATTCGGCTCCAACGGGACTGAAAGTGGTTTGCATGTTGTCATACCATACTTGGACAACATATCCAAGCCATACTGTCTTTGGGACAGCCATATACCATCATCACATCTGATCACCTCAATGCCAAGGAAGTACCTTAGCTCACCTAAATCCTTCATCTCAAACTTCTTCTTCAAAAAGTCCTTGACTTCAGCAATCCCACTATCACTATCACCTATACTAATCAAGTCATCCACATAGATGACTATGATGACCAAACCTGCATCTCCCTTTCTCACATAAAGTGAGTGATCAGCATCAGAAACATAAAAGCCAATATTGACAAGATACTCTCTAATCTTGTTAGACCATGCTCTAGGTGCTTGCTTGAGCCCATAGAGCGCCTTCTTCAACCTACACACATACGTGGGATGCTCTAAATCTTCATAACCTGCTGGCTGATCCATATACACTTCTTCCTGCAAATCACCATGCAAGAAGGCCTTCTTCACATCCATTTGCTGCAACCTCCAATCTTTGGTTGCTGCCAAAACAATCACAGATCTGATAGTTGCCATCCTAGCAACTGGACTGAAGGTTTCATCATAATCTATGCCATATGTCTGGGCATAGCCTTTTGCAACCAGCTTGGCTTTGTACTTGCTAATAGAACCATCTGCATTGTGCTTAATCTTATAAACCCACTTACATTCAATCACTTTCTTGCCCTTCGGCAATGATACTAGATCCCAAGTCTTATTGGCCTCTAATGCAGCCATCTCCTCATCCATTGTTGCATCCCAATGAGCATGCCCAACAGCCTCCTCAAAACATGTGGGCTCAACATCCTCAACTAGTTTCACCATATAACCATAATGGTGAGCTGCATACCCTTCAAAACCAAATCTTTTAATAGGGTATCTGACCCTGCTAGATTTGTGTACTACTGGATCACTCAATGGAGTCTTTGCATTGACGCATGCTCTCTGCACACCTGGAATCCTCACTGAAGGAATGCCAAGCTCATCATCCAAGCTCTCTGAGCCACTGGAGTCTTCATCAAGAATTGCATCAATGCCATCTGACACTTTATTCTTTCCTTTGTCTTTACCTGTAGTGCTACTAGATACACCTGAAGATGTAGAGCTACTCCTTAGTCTCCCAGACCAAGGACTACCAGATGATGTCTTTGGTCCACTAAGAGTCCGTGATTCTTGCTTTTCATCCTGCACATGAGTGTCATGATCATCATCATCATCCAATGCATCACCACTAGATGCATACCAACTGCTCATTTAATCAAAGATGACATCCTTGCTCACTCTGAACTTACATATGACAGGGTTATAACAGCGATACGCTTTCTGCTCTAAAAAGTATCCAATAAAGACACATTTTTCTACCTTTGGATCAAGCTTTTTCCGTAGCTCATCTAGCACATGAACATATGCAACACATCCAAATACCTTCAAGTGCGATACATCAGGCTTCTTGCCAGTAAAGCATTCTTCAGGAGTCATCCCATGAACTGCAGCTGTGGGAGTTCTGTTCATAATATAAACAGCAATATGAACAGCCTCAGACCAAAAATGCTTAGGCATATTCTTTTCAACCATCAAGGCGCGTGCAGCTTCTGCAATATGCCTATTTTTCATTTCTACAACCCCATTTTGTTGTGGGGTATACCTGCATGTGAACTGTCTCTTTATCCCATGAGACCTCAGAAAATCACTGAACTCATTCGAGAGGTACTCTCCCCCTCCATCTGACCTTAAGCACTTTACTTTCAAGCATGTTTCTCTTTCAACTGTAGCCTTGAAAGTTCTAAAGTACTCAAATGCTTCACTCTTTTCCTTCATAAAATATACCCACAGCTTTCTAGAACAATCATCAATGAATGTGACAATGTATGAACTACCTCCAAGAGATACATTTTATGTAGGCCCCCAAATATCTGTATGCACAACGTCAAGGATATTTCTACTTATATCTCTGTCATGTGAAAAGGGTTGTCTACTTACCAAACTGACATGCTTCGCATACCTTATGAAATTCTGCAACTCTAAATGTAGGCAAACATGTACCAACCCTTTGGACTGCATTAATTTCAGCCTTTGTACATTTGCATGTCCAATGCATTTGTGCCAAATTTCAATATCTGCAACAATACCTTTTCCTTTAGCATACATGGCAGCATTCATAGTAGGAATTCCAGTATCCAGAGTAAACATACGTCCAACTCTACTTCCCTTTGCAACCAACCTACACTTGTCATTGAAGTCTTCTACAAAGCAGCCCTTTGCATTAAATCTAACTTGCAGCCCTTGCTCTACCATTTGACCGACTGACACCAAGTTCTTTGTAATAGACGGCACATGTAATACATCTGAAAGACTCTGTCTTTCCATCATGCAAGGACAAGGGAACTTTTCCAATGTGTGAAATTGGGTGGCATGAATCATCACCCGTCTGCACATAGCCTACATTTTGCAAATCCTGCATCTCTTCAAACCATTCTGCATGACTGGTCATATGATTGGATGCACCTGAATCAACATACCAAACATCATCATGTGTTTCCTTTCCTATAACAGCATTCAGCATATGCTGCATAACAAACAGACGTTCATTTTTTTCTTCATTCTGTCATGAAGATGATGCATAGTTTCCTTGCTGTAATTTACCACTGCAAATATCATCTTTCTTAGCATAACATTGGGCTGCAATATGACCTGTTTTGCCACAATAGTGACACACAATACCAGAGTTGTTAGAACCTCTATTCTGCCATCCACCTCTTCCTCTAAAGCTCCCCCTACCTCTAAAGTTACCACGACCTCCTGAAACCTGCATATCGCCAAATTGCTGATTCAATCTGTTTTGCTGGTTGTCACTACCACATCCTATACCATGGCCTCTTGAAGAGAACCTGCCACATCCCCTTCCTGAACTGGAGTAGAAAGCTTGGACCTGTTCACCACTTCTTTCAGATGTCTCACTCTGCATATTGATCTCTTCAGTGATCATAATGGAGACCAACTCATTGAAATCTAGAAATGGCTTTCTCACATATACGAAAGTTACGAAAGACTTCCAAGCCTTTTCATTGTTAAGTCCAACCAAGGTAGACGACACCAAATCATCATCATCGGGCATTGCATCAATCGTTGCCAATACATCTGCAATGCTCCTTACCTTCAGTGCTGCATAGTCATTGATAGACATCTTTCCTTTCTTCAATGTATTCAACTCTTGCTTGAGTTGAATCTTTCATGCCTTTGTATTTATGGAAAAAATACTTTCAAGTATGGTCCAAGCTGCATATGAATTCTCTGCATTTCTAATATGTCCCAACATATTATTGTCAATTACTACAGATAGCCAATACATGACCTTCTTGTCTTTTGCATTCCATTCCTTGCGTGCCTTTGTCTCTTCTGCAGTTGAAGGATCACTCACCTTTGGCTCCTTTTCTTCACCTGAAACAAACTCGTAGAGGCCTTTTCCAATAAGAAAGTTCGTGACACGGAACTTCCATGAAGGGTAGTTGTTCTTGTCAAGCTTCTCAATGATGGGGCTTCAACTGTTCTATGTCATTATCACAAAACTAATACCAAACAGCAAGCAAATCTTCTGCAACCCTTGACCTATAGTGCACAGCAATACACCAGACAACCTTTTTCGTTGTCTGCTCAACAATACATGCAATCTGCAATCTATTTGCAGATAAACCTTATGTTTGCTTCCTGCAAACACCTCAAGAATTACAGATTCGCAATCTGTAACCTGAGTATCCACTTTCTGTCAAAACAGCCGAAATCACAGTATACCCTGAAACTGTTGTCCGCAACCTTGCGGCTCTAAAACGGGGCCTGAAACGGCCTCAGATGCCCAAAATAACTGCAGAAAAGCCCTAAAGGGATTATTTGCAGAATGGACAGTGCTCTTTGCACAGACCAAATCTCACTGCAATCTGAGATTTTTGCTCGACGCTGCTTCCGGGGCCTCCATAAGCACTATCCAAGAGAGAGAGTGGAAGATTGGGAGAGCTTCTTACCCGTGGCTTGCTTGCTCGAACCTTGCTTCTTCTCCTTCGCTTCAGCCCCTTCGAAATCAGCCTCTCTCAGTGGCACGGCTCTGATACCATGTCAAGAATCGTGTGGTGGGGGGACTTGCTCAAGATGCTGCGCCGAACATACACAGAATGCACAAGGAGAAGCTCACTCAAGAGACAAGAAGAGAGATGGAGGCCAAAACGTTTTCTTGATGGTTTCTTCTTCTTCTTCCACACTCTTTACAATGTACACAAAGTATAGATAAGATACAACATAAAGGAAAGTGGTCTACTAAGTCAAACAATGCATAACTGACTACACTAGTCGACTGGCGCTATAACTATGCCAGCTATAAATAGGTGTAACAACCTGAATATAATAAGTAATAAGTCAATGGCCATGTGAGAGTCATAATGACCACCGACGTACTAAGTGTAGACGTGTGGACCCATCTAACCAAGCGGTCCATCATCAATATCCGCGTGTGTTGAGCTTGTCATCTCAACAGAAATTATGCCTAGTATCGCACTTGGACGCCAAGTCGAGACTTTCGAACCCAAAGGTCCTACCCACATTTACGGAATGTTTGGGTTAATTGGACGCCCATACAATAACAATCTATGGTTTTAACCTAAGGATCGATCGACCTAATACTAAACTTTCAATTGAGTTTAGAATCCCTAGGACCAAGCGTTGTGACCTAGTAAGGTTAGGGATTGGGTTGGGTAAGAAGACACCCCTTGACTAAACATACTTCTTGACCAAGGAACGTCATTGATGGGAGAATGATCCCACGAGGCGACACTTGTGCAACAAGTTGCAACATCGCATGGCTTTGTGTTTAAGTCACAAGATGGATTTGCCACTCCTTAGAACAAGGTTGGCAGGTTCTAGTGCAGGTCTAACTTGCAAGAGGATGAGTAATCCTGCTACTGAGTTGCCAGGATAGGGTAACGAGCATTTTAACAAACCAAGTTAGGGCAATGAGAATTCCCCAGGATTTACTGCCTTAATTTAAGAAACCTAAGAGGTTGGTTAATTTGGCTTAATAGGGTATAACCCTAACCGAAGGATACAAGGGTACTCAAAAAAGCAATGAAACCCTTGGGGATATTGCCAAGTCACAAGTCATCCCGGAACGGATGCTGGACGCATTCAGAGAGAAGGATTCACTCCTTAGCAATTGGCCAAATAAACGACCACTGGATTGATTGTGTTTGTACAATTTAGGAGCAGTGTTTGTATTGCTTTGCTCAAGGAACTAAAGATGGAAAGATAATTAATGCTTCAGGTTGAAGGCCTGGAGGGGAGAGGCAGCATCAGTTACCCCCGACTGTCTGCCTGACCCTAATCAAGGGGGTTGTTAGCCACGCCGCGAACATGGACCGAACCCGCCGTGAGAGGTCTCTCCATTGGGCGCTACTTGGAGCAGGAGGACGCTTGGGTGCCAGGGGGACTCTTGTCGTAAATCCCTTACCTTCGGGTCCTGCACAAGAGGCCGACGTGACTCGGGATTGGATCTCGAGGCCCACATACTAGTCTATGGGCGGAAACTTGGATTAGTAATCCCTGAGGATTACTAGATTGCCTTCGGGCGGAATATGGATTGCCTTCGGGCAGATTATGGATTAGCCTACGGGTTGGATTATTATGATGTATTCCAAAGACTGATTAATAAGATAACCTTTTGAAAAGGAACTTGTTTGACACTGTTTTTCTATGTCAGTGCGGCTAAGATTACGTGAAGGAATCAGTGACTAATTGGCTAATTAAGGAAGTTGTTTTATGCGTGTCCAACTAAATGTGGTAGGTAATTAGAAAACTAAAGAAACCCTGAGGAAAGTGTGGTGGATGTGGCCATGGGTCCGTCCTACGGATGGGTGGTCCCGGTTGGTCCGGAACTTTTCTCGAAAGAAGTTGATAGCAAGAAACATTGACCTAGAATCTAGGATACTAGAGTCCCGATTTGTGATGTTTTAGGGGAACAGAATGGGACTATGCCTTATGGGCAGAGAGGTCGAGCTTTGCATCTCTCTCGTTTCCCATTCTCCTTGAACCAAGTGCAGCTTGAATCCGCTTCGACCCTGACGATTTTGCGTAAAGTAGTTCGTGATGCTAGCTGCCGTTCTAGGAATTTGGCCACTAGGAAAACCCTGATTCAGGTCGGTCCTAAGTGGGAGCAACTGGAATGCTTCCCCTTCGTGGCAGACTCGGAAAGACCTAGATCGCAAACCCTGTGACATTCCGTGGGAGTGCCGAAAAACTCTTTTTGGACTCTCTTCCTGATGGGCTGCTAAGACGTGTCCTACGAGGGAACAGGTGGACACGTTATAGTTGGTATCAGAGCAAACCAACGAAGGATCTATCTTTACAAGGAAACTTAATAAGAAGAAGTAAAGCAAATGTTGCTGTTAAGAACATTTCCTTACTTACTTATCAATGCTGACTTGTAGAGTCATGAAGCATGGAACAGATTCTTGGTGTTCCAGGTCATGTTTATGACCGCGATGTGTGCCTTGGATTATCAACGGAGGATCAATATGATGAATATCCTAGACCGCATCTACAATCCTTCACCCTTGTATATGGAATGGAGATGGACTGGTGATTCAGGAATTTACTACATAGCTGCCCACCGATTTGTGCACCTTTGAACCAACCTAAAGAGAATCAAGTGTTTGGAGGACCTAAAGATTGTGAAGCTATTCATCTTTGTTGAGGTTCACGCAAACGCAACCCTACATGTCAGAAGTTGGAAGGTCAAGCAGAACACGTATGTGTACGAGGAAGTGACGTGAATAATCCCTACCAACAGAATCAAGATATTGGGACGTTATGAGAAGAACGGGTACCAAAGGAAAGGATACCCTAATCTTCCTATGACCTATCGATTCCTGAAAATCTATGACCCCAATCCATACTATTACCCAGTTCCTGTAGCTGAATGCAAGAAAACTTTATTCTCCCCGAATTAATGTATCAGCTTGTTCCATCTCCCCAAGAATAATTGTACTCCGAAAGGGCTATGCCCATATGAATGAAATAAGACTCTTTTTATCAATGATTGTCTTGATTGTGAGTATTGATAAAAAAAGTTAAGTGATTAGGTCTCTTGGCTGAAAGCTGAATTGGGCATGAAATGTAATGTGAGGAACGTTTAGCGAGTTGTTAACGTTAGGAATCCCAATGTCTAGGCATAACCTCAGGTGCAAATTCCTAGTCCGACCCCTACACCAAGTACGGCCGTGATTCAGGAGAAGAAGTTTCTTCTCAAGCAAATTAAGCCACCAGAATTTGATGGCAAGGGAAGGTTGGTCCAAACTAATGCTCAGATCTGGATCAAATTCATGGAGGATTACTTCAAAGCCGCACGTACTACACCTGCCAACCAAGCAATGCTCATCAAGCTGAAGCTTACCGACGAAGCTAGACTTTGGTGGAAGCAATGGTGCAGAGACCTAGGGATCTCGAAAGGGTCCGTTACTTAGGAGAAGCTGAAAAGAGCTGTGCAAGGAAGATACTTACCACCTGCATACCGCATGCAGAAGATGAACGAGTTCTATGAGCTGAAACAGCTTGGTTTATCTCTTGACGCATACTACTCAAAGTTTGTCTCTCTTTTGAAGTATTATGCGCCACAAATGGATATGACACAACAGGTGTCGAAGTTTTGTGCCGGATTAAACCCACTCGTAAACACCCACCTTGAGTCAATGCCCCCAATAGATCTTCAGGACGCACTCATTCGAGCTGTGCCCATAATATAGAAAGTGCAAACCAAGCCAAGAAATAACAATACTTGGTCTTATAAGGATCAGAACAAGGGAGTGTATAGATCCGAGGCGAAGAGAGTTCAAGGTCAAAATCAGGGACAAAGGAAGAAAGCTAGAACCAACACTGTAAACAATTTTGTGCCAACCTAAGGTAATGGCCGCAATCTCTGTTGCTTCCATTGCAATGATCCCGGTCATTTCAAAAGGCAATGTCCCAAGCTTGGCAGAGGACAACGTCAAGGACCATTCCAAGGAACCGCCCGTGGCCAAGGAGCCACCACCCGAGGCAGAGGAAGAACCGCCTGTGTTGCCAACAAGGACATGTGTGATAAAGAAGACTCGACCATGGAAGTAGACTTTGAGAGGGAAACAGTTCATGCCGGCCTTCACAAGAAAGGCCCAAATCGCCAGATTTTGATGATTCAAACACCATCGAAATATCAAGGTAAAGGCTTCAAAACCTTGATTGATTGTGGCAATACACATTCCTTTATCTCACCAGTTTGTGCAAGAAGACTAGGAATAGCCACAAAAGATGAACCTACCTTGCTTGTGGAGTTAGCAAATGGTCCTGAGGTCACTTGGACCAAGCAAACTGCTAAGGTGGAATTCTTATTGGGAGGAAAGTTGACTTCGGTCAGATTCAGGGTTATGAACCTAGGTATCCATGAGTGTTTGCTTGGAATGGATTGGCTTAAACCTACTGATGCCCACATTCACTATGGAAAGGGCCAAGTTTTCTTTCGAAATTATAAAGGGGAATTGGTCACAACCCAAGGAGAGGCTGGAAAGCCAAAAATTCAATTGTCCAAGACCCTCAATGCAGTCAGAAAGAGCTATCATTGGGAGAGGCTTAAAGGTGACGTTCTCAAATATGTCATAGAGTGTTTGTCTTGTCAATGCATTAAGGCCGAACATGTCAAAATGCCAAGGAAATTGCAACCACTTGACATTCCCCAAATGAAATGGGAATTCATTAGTATGGATTTTGTTGTTGGCCTGCCACAAGTTCAGGGAGGTTACAAATCCATTATGGTTGTGATTGATATGCTCACCAACATTGCACATCTTATTCCCATTAAGACAAACTATAAAGCCTCAGACATTTCAAGGTTGTTCATCAAGGAGATATTCAAACTGCATGGGTTACCCAGAAGAATCATCAGTGATCACGACTCACTCTTCACATCACATTTCTGGAGGGCTATCTTCGAAGCCATTGGGACTCAACTCTGTTTTAGTACAGCTTACCATCCCCAAACTGATGGTCAAACGGAGCAAGTCAACCAAGTCATTGAGGATATCCTAAGGGCACATTGCTGTCATGAACCCAAAAAGTGGATTCAATACTTGCCACTGGTTGAGTTTGCCTACAATGCTTCCTACCAACAAAGCATTCAGATGACCCCTTTTCAAGCATTGTACGGACACGATTGTCGAAGTCCTTTAAACTTCTCGGATCCAACCTTAAGGGTTGAAGCTTCAAAGCAAATGCTGGAAGATATGGATGAACAAATGAAGTCAATAAGACAGGACATCCAAGCTACCAAGGATAGACAGAAGGCATACGTGGATTTGAAATGTCAAGATAGATCCTTTGTTGAAGGAGACATGGTCTTCATTCGCGTATGCCCAAAGAAGAGTTCCCTATCCTTGGGTGAATGCAAGAAGCTAAGTCCAAGGTATTGTGGACCCTACAAGATCCTCAAGTGCCTAGGACCTAATGCTTATAGACTTCAACTCCCTGAGAACCTAAAGGTTCATAATGTATTCCATATCAGTCTACTAAGGAAGTATGTACCTAACCCTAGTCATATACTTGATGATCAACAAGTTGTAATGCCTAGCCAAGGAGTCCTTGAGCTACGGCCTGACAGGATCTTAGATGTTAGGGAGAGAAAATTGAGATCCAAAACCTTGAGAGAATACCTCGTCCAGTGGAAAGATTATCCTGAGGAGGATGCCACTTGGATGGATGAAAGTGCTCTCAACCAACAATACCCCCAATTCTTCTCGAGATGAGGACATCTCGATTCCTCTAAGGGGGAGAGAATGTAATATTTCCACTCGAAATATTAAGACGACTTTAAAACCCGCACATCTTGCACAAAAGTAGTGCAAAATGATCTTCCGCGTAGAATAATGTTGGTAGCTAAGTATTCCCTCTATGCACAATGTTAAAATCTGGCTCCGTGTCATGCTAATGAGGCCGAGGCTTGAAGACCGCAAGCCGCACGAGAAACACCCCTTACATAAAGGCAAATGAATAAAGGATTAAAGTAGTGTAAATTTTTTTATTTACCCCCTCCCCTCAGCTGATGCATGGCAGGGGAGAGGGAGTGGAGCTAAGTGGAGAGAGGGAGGAGTGTGGTGTGGGGATGCATGAGGGAGGGAAGGCATGAAAGCCCTCCACATGTGTTGAGCTCCCCCCCACCTCAAAGGCTATATAACCTCCCCCTTAAGCTTAGGGGGGAGGCACGAGAAGGGAGAAGGTAGTCGTGCTGCCGCCGTCCGCCACGCCAGGGAGCCGCCGCCAAGAACTGCTGCCTCCAACGCCACACCGTGCTGCTGGCCGCCTCGACACCTCCATCATCATCAATCATCATCCTCATCTCCTTCTCCGTCCTCCTCTCCTCCAATCATTACCCCTCCCTCCATGTCATTCTACTGAGAGCAGAAGCTTCTTTAGAAGATTCTATAGTTAGGCTTCTATAAGTCTCATTTCCACAAGCCTTCCTGGTTTCAGAAACCGGGCTCATAAGCCCAATTCCTGCGCAGGGGAAAAAGTAGTCAGATCTTGAAGCTGATTGCCAAGGGCTGGAGAAAGTTCCTAGTTCGGTTAAGACAAAAAAACAAGTTTGCAGAGTCAAGAGTCTTCGACATTGATGCCCCCCAAACAAAAGACGCAAGGTGCTCACGTGGGAGTTTCTTCCTTGAGCATACGCGTGGACATTCCTACGAGCCCTCAAGCCCAGGTTCTTAAAAGAATGATTCCGCATTAAAGTAATGCATAGGCACGATTAATTTTCATGGCAAGAATGCATTTATGCAAGTCTCTAAATCTCGTAGTTAAGTTAAAATACATTTGGGAATTTATCCCCTTGGACGATTTACGAAAATTAGTGCATGTCATGCAATTGGGTTGCTTGCATTTCCAAAGTTATGAATGTAAATTACTTATTCGTCTTACGAGCTTAGTTGCATGTTGCCCTTTTCGTGCATTTCCAAAGTGACAATCCTAGACGCATATTGCATAGGTTAAAAGAATGATTTTTTTTTTTGAATTCACCCTTGTCTCCCTTGCAAGAAAGAACAAGTGTATATTGCATTTAGACAATAACTTCCTTATTGTGATTCGCATGAGAAAATTGTTAACATCTGTTAGATATTGTCCAAAGAATTGCATGGCATGAAAATGAAACCATGGACTTGCATGTTGCATGCGAAGATGCTTGTAGAATGGATTAAGTTAACATTAGTATTATAATAGTCTTCATGCATGAACTTCATTAATCGAAGTTGCATCTAGAAAAGGTTGCATGTCATATCAAAGCCTGAAATTCAATTGCATTAAATGAAAGGTTGTAGGCAAAACTCTTGATGTAAATCTGTGTAGGTTTTATGCAAGTTATTCCCCAAATTGTCAATCATTCTAATTTAGCAAGGAAAGAAATGGTCAATTGCAAACCTTATAATTGCATAGAAGTAATGAATCACATATTTACACGTAATGTGATGTCTTGCAACTATTTACACCTTTAGAACGAATTTAGCATCTCTAAGAAAGATTGTTTCTTGTCGCAAGACAAGTAGACCGATTTAGCTAAATCACTTGTAATGACATAACCCTCAAGGGATTCTTAAAAGCATAAGTAGTTAGTACAACGAACATCTCAAAGTGCTAACTAGGTTTTAGCACGTTAGAAATTCTGCCTAGTATCGCACTTGGACGCCAAGTCGAGACTTTCAAACCCAAAGGTCCTACCCACATTAAAGGAATGTTTGGATTAATTGGATGCCCATACAATAAAAATCTAGGGTTTTAACTTAAGGATTGATCGACCTAATACTAAACTTTCGATTGAGTTTAGAATCCCTAGGACCAAGCGTTGTGACCTAGGAAGGTTAGGGATTGGGTTGGGTAAGAAGACACCCCTTGACTAAACATACTTCTTGACCAAGGAACGTCATTGATGGGAGAATGATCCCATGAGATAGGTGTAACACTTGTGCAACAAGTTGCAATGTCGCATGGCTTTGTGTTTAAGTCACAAGATGGATTTTCCACTCCTTAGAACAAGGTTGGCAGGTTCTAGTGCAAGTCTAACTTGCAAGAGGATGAGTAATCCTGCTATTGAGTTGCCAGGATAGGGTAACGAGCATTTTGACAAACCAAGTTAGGGCGACGAGAATTGCCCAGGATTTACTACCTTAATTTAAGAAACCTAAGGTGTTGGTTAATTTGACAAACCAATTTAGGGCGACCAGAATTTCCCAGGATTTACTGCCTTAATTTAAGAAACCTAAGGTGTTGGTTAATTTGGGTTAACAGGGTATAACCCTAACCCAAGGATATAAGGGTACTCAAACAAGTAATGAAACCCTTGGGGATCTTGCCAAGTTGCATTTGATCCTAGAACGGATGCTGGATGCATTCAGAGAGAAGGATTCACTCCTTAGTAGTTGGCCAAATAAATGACCACTGGATTGATTGTGTTTGTACAATTTAGGAGCACTGTTTGTATTGCTTTGCTCAAGGAACTAAAGATGGAAAGATAATTAATGCTTCAGGTTGAAGGCCTAGAGGGGAGAGGCAGCATCAGTTACCCCTGAGTATTTGCCTGACCCTAACCAAGGGGGTTATGAGCCGTGCCAGGAACGTGGACCGAACCCGCCGTGAGAGGTCTCTCCGTTGGGCGCTACTTGCAGCAAGAGGACGCTTGGGTGCCAGGGGGGCTCTGGCCATAAATCCCTTGCCTTCGGGTCCTGCACAAGAGGCCGACGTGACTCGGGATTGGATCTCGAGGCCCGCATACTAGTCTACAGGCGGAAACTTGGATTAGTAATCCTTGAGGATTGCTGGATTGCCTTCGGGCAGATTATGGATTAGCCTACGGGCTGGATTATTATGATGTATTCCAAAGACTGATTAATAAGATAACCTGTTGAAAAGGAACTTGTTTGACACTGTTTTTCTATGTCAGTGCTAAGATTACATGAAGGAACCGATGACTAATTGGCTAATTAAGGAAGCTATTTTATGTGTGTCCAACTAAATGTGGTAGGTAATTAGAAAACTAAAGCAACCCTGAGGAAAGTACGGTGGATGTGGCCATGGGTCCATCCTATGGATGGGTGGTCCCGGTTGGCCGGGAATTTTTCTCGAAAGAAGTTGACAGCAAGAAACGCTGACCTAGAATCTAGGAGTCCCGATTTGTGTTATTTTAGGGCAACCGAATGGGACTATGCCTTATGGGCAAAGAGGTCGAGCTTTGCATCCCTCTCGTTTCCCATTCTTCTTGAACCAAGTGCAGCATGAGTCTGCTTTGACCTTGATGTTTCTGCGTAAAGTAGTTCGCCTGGGGTTTGACGTTAGCTTCCATTCTAGGAATTCGGCCACTAGGAAAACCCTGATTTAGGTCGGTCCTAAGTAGGAGTGGCGGAAATGCTTCCGCTTCGTGCCAAACTCGGGAGACCTAGATCGCAAACCCTGTGACATTCCAAGGAGTGCCGGGCAGCGCTTTCTGGACTCTCTTCCCGATGGGCTGCTAAGATGTGTCCTATCAGCGAACAGGTGGACACATTACACATAGAGAGTTTGCCTCTAAGAGGGGTGGACAGTATTGGTTGCATGTCTTGAATGTAAGACACCAGGAGCCAAATGAGAATGTCCAAGCCTATGCCAAGAAACTAAAGCAAGTTCTTTGCAAACTTAATACTTATATCCCCATGCTAGTAGATGCACAATTGCAATATTTCGTACATGGATTAGATTTCAACATCCAAGTGCAGCTGAGTAGTGTCACTTTGGCCAATATTGACACTGCTATTACCTAAGCAGAAGGAGTAGAGTCGCGCTTGCAAGTGGCTTATGCAGGAAGGGTAAATTGGAATGGCAATAATTTTGCAGTGACCAACGGGTGTCAAGGGGACCCCATGTCAAATGCGAATGGAAGAGGGAGTATCATGCCAAGTTTTCCTATGTTAGCAGCTCCTCCCATTGTGACTATGCCTATGGCTAGTCAAATGGCTCCACTGAATGATGGAGGCTAGACAACAAACCTGAATGTTGTCGCAGTAAGTCAGCGGTGGATTCCCAATCAAGTGGTTAGGCTGATGGGATGACAGATAGATGATCGTGGCTATGAGTCAAGTGCCTCAAATGTCCTTGGTGAAGTTAAGGATATGATGAAGCACTACACTGACATGATTAATGAATAGTATAGACAAATAGCTATTGATGTCAATTTCCTTAAGAAGCAATAGAATTTAACAGGGAGTCGACGCCCTGAAGAGGGTGCCCCCTCAAGATTCAACTATAAGTGGTGTGGTGGCCAACATTTCCCTAGGAATTGTCCCAATGTCAAATACAATATTTGCGGAAAGTCTGGCCACTTAGCTGCTACCTGTTGGAGTAAAATCAGTTCTCTCCAACAAGGAAGTAAACAGCCAGGTCCAATTAATCATTGCACACAAGGGAATAATCTCCAGCAAGATGATGGATGAAGAGAAATACCATAAAGAGGAAAGGCTACTGTAGAGGAGTTGCATCATGGCAGTGGAGTCAGCCTTATTGAGGCTGTACATGTCAACGGTGCTAAAACTTCTAATCTATGAGACATAACAAGAGGTCAAAAGAGTAGAGAGGGTGACAAAGGAAATGTAAAACTTATCGAGGGAAACCATAAGCATGATGCTAAGAGAAAGCAAGTCCTGAATCTTGATATGGTAGCTGGACCTCTAAGGCCTATTGATAGTAAAGTTGATCCCGAGAAGGATAAATAATTTCCAAGAAAGAAGGCAAAAGTTAACAAGCAGGCATGAAAGTCGGTGGTCCAAAGAACAAAGGAGAGAATGGTTTGGCAAGAGAAGAGAGCTTTGGCTAACTACCACGACTTTGATCTAGTGAGTTCTCTTTATGAAGTTAAACCAGACGTGAACCTCTTGCAATTGACTAAAATGTCTTGAGAAGTATGCAAGGAACTCAAGAAAATCCTGCGTATTGGGTATATTGTAGAACCTTTGGGCATAGCATGAGTAAGAGAAGATTGGTTTGAGCATGCTGAAAAGCATTGTCTCAGGGTTCCAACATATGTGGATGGAATATTAGTGGAGCATGCTATTGTGGACACTGGATCCTCCATCAATAACATGAGTGCAAACTTAATGGAGAGGCTAGGTCTAGAAATCCAAAAAGACGGCTCCACACTTCTTAGGATGGCTGATGACAGTGTAAGGCAACTAGAAGGTTGCATCACTAACGTCAACGTTACTGTTGTAAGCATGGAATGCTATCTAGACTTTAGGGTGATAAGGTTTGCAGGACGTCCTAGGCTATCAAGTTTTTCTAGGCAGGCCATGGATCTTACGAATAGACTGCCAAGTTAATATACCCACTAGTGGAGTGATTCTAGTTAGAGGTGCCAATCATGTAATAGTGGATGCTTACCCTGAGTCTCCTCAGAGTGAGAGAGCTCATTTATCCTCTACTAAACTAGAAATAGTAGATGATCCATCTGGTAGTGAGACATCATTGAGTGATGAATCCAAAGAAGGATCCACTACAGAAGACGCCTATTAGATAACATTGAATGAGCCCATAGAGCCTCAAGATCGCATAAGAGACGCGGATGTTATTGAGCATTGGACCTTGGTACACCAGATTTTTGACCCAAAAAAGTGCTCAAAATTTGCCAAAAAATCCAAATTTTAAGCAAAATTTGGATTCTATCGAAGGCAGCAGAGGCAATTGGGTCGATTTTAAGCAACAAGTGGGTTCCAGAAGTTCTTTAAAAGACCCACCCAATGATGGTTGCAAAATTTTCATAAATTTTCAAACTATTAGATGGGACTTCTAGAAAAGGTTAGCAGTGGGGGACTTTGAGTCAATCAGGTAGAAATTTCTAGAGCATTAAACAAACACTGGACGTGAAAATGGTAGTGCCTGAGGCAGAGGAGAAAGATAGTGACAGTGTAAATGGTCTTGGTAGGAGGGGGTGTGACCCTTGCAGCCTCCACCCCCCAAAAATTCATGCGATGGGGGGGCGTTCTTTTTTGGGATGAAAAAAAATGAAGGCCACGGCGGCAGCGCGGCAGAAAATGGAGGGGAGGGGGGCTATAAGCCATACCCCAACCTCAAGATAACCCCAAGGATCAATCACAGTAGCAAGTTGAGGATTATGCTCGCTCTTGATCGCCACTCTTGCCTTCAAAAAGAACTACCTGGTTGTTGAGATTCAAACTCACTCTTTCTCTCTCCTCCCTCTTTCTCTTCCCAGCGGCAGTTCATGTGGGTGAAATCAACAAGAAGAGGGGCTGAAGGATGCTTGTCCTGCGGTGATCGGATTGCTCCAAGATCGAGGGGAGGCTAAAGAAAGGTGTTCAAAACTAAAGAATGATCATTGGGTGGGCTGTCTGTATTAATTATCAAAAAACCCGCAACACGTGCATAAGCTGTATGCCTCAATTTTACAAAGAAAATTTGCTTCTTTTTTATGTTTGATGGTCTAAATGAAATTCATATGGAACAAAAATTTGTTTGGATATTGTTTGCATCATGATTGAAGGCTATGCATAAAAGAAATGCAGAATTGTAATGATATATAGTCGTAAAAATTTAAATCCCAACTCGAAAATCACATTTTTAGAGTAAAAATGAAGATTTTGTTGGTTTCGGGTGGGAAAAAGAGATGTGCATGGAATGAAATTTTGATAAAAACCACCTTTCGGCTATCATAATCAGCCCATGATCACATATAAAAAATGACCTATTTTTAATGAATAAATAAATAGGAAAAATAGCAAAAAAGAGAAAAACTAGGTTTTCACAGCCTGTCTGACCTTTTTCACATACTTTCGGGGGTTGCATTTATCCACCAACTCCTTCACTATCGGCTCTTCCAGGATGGCATCGTCTAAATTCAGGGTATGTTTGAATGTGAACTGGCTAAATCCACGTGTCTCAATACTGATCCCATACTTTGTCAACTCCTCTTCAGTGAATGGGAGTTTACCCCCCTTTTCTTGTCGTGCCATGGTAGGTGTCTGTCATTATACCATGCCAATATTAACGTTATGAATTGACTCATCATTAACAAAAACCCAAGAAAGAATGCGTGTGACAATTTGCCATTTTGCTTCAAAGGTATGAAACTTGGAAATAATTCAAAAGCAACATCTATTTCCTCCTTGCATTCTTTCCTATTTAATTTCAGTTGATCATTTTCATCCATCACTACACCTTGCTACATCACTTGGCTCTCACTTCGCTCCCCCCCCCCCCCCCCCTTCCTTAATTTTTAAAGGAATCCTTCTTAGGATTAGCAAGGGAAGAAGGAGGACTCACATGGACTTTGTGGGGCGAGTTACTTGGCCAACAGCCAAGTATAGAGGTTAGGGTTATATTCAAGCTGGGCATGACGATCAAGTTCACATGGTCGTATGGAAGCTTGGTTGATATAGGTCAAGACATCATGAAAGATGTCCCCGGGTTTGAGGCGGCTAGCATCGTGCAGTTCCTCTTATGTAAGGAATTGGTCAATGTAAGGGTGGGCTAACACATGGTCATCTAAGTGTATGTTGCGTGTAATGGCCAAAACCCTAAACGAAAGAGGTTTCACATAAGAGGTGCCACATAAGTAGGGTCATGTTCAATTGTTTTGATTGCCCTTCTTTGCTAGTGGTCATGATGCGGCAGCCTTTTTTCTCCCATTGGAGTCACAAGGCATACCACAGTTGTAAGAACGAAGAATCAGAGCTGACAAGCTGCGTGAGCTCCTCCAGTTCTTGTTCAAGTGTAGAGCGAGCAGGCTTGTGGTACGAGGTAATTAGTCTTCTAAGAATGGCTTGCTCCTTTGAGATTTCTCCATTAGCAATTAATTCGGTGGCAATTTTGGGAAATTTGATAGTCATAAATTCGTAGTCTTCCCAAGTGCATGGAAATACGTGAACATCAGAAGCAAGGGGTTCATTGAGAAGTCCTAGGTAAAGCCTCTCATAGCTCCTAGCGAATGTGGTGAAGGTGTTATCTAACACCTTGATGCATATCACTATGTCATCTCCCGAGGTCTCAGTAAGATCCTTGGCCACCACTCAAAGGAAAGATCGTCTTTCATATGAAGGCCTAAGACCTATTGGTGGTGATGGTGCAATTGGGCTGGATAGTGGTGACTATATTGATGGTGCCATAGATGGGACTTTACACTCAGAAGTACTTTGAGATGCTGCAGGGGGCTCCAGTGGCATAGGAGGTGTGCTGCATTCTATCTGGGTCGGCATGGGGGTGCTCAACTCCTCTGACTTGGATAATTCTGGGGCATCTAGCTTTGGACGATAAATGTGTTGGGATTCATTAATCACAACCGGTGCTGATCCAGCTTGCTTTGCAGCCTGGGCTCCGTATGTGCAAGCCTCTCTAACTGGAGTGAGGTTTCTTAGAGTTGAGCCTCTTGAATGTCCACTCTTAGGCACCCATATCCAAGGGTTGCCCTCATAGTATCCTTGTGCTCATAAGAGATCTTTGAGGATCCATCACGGCATGGTCATGCGCCTACGTCGATAGCATCTGAGCTGCCTCTTAGGCTGTGACTGATATTTTTTGCATTTAGAAGCACGTTTATGCAGTTTACAAGGAGGTGACCCTTGTCGTTTTGGCACCCATATGAGCGTGGACTCCTTGGCCTTATGAATGGCCTTGGTGGGCTTGGTTCTAGCAGTTTGAGCATGGGGTGAGATATCACAGCCCTTTTGCCTAGGCTTGGTCATAGGCGTGGTCGTAGGGGTCTCTATCGGTGGCTTTGCAATTGTAGAAGGATCAAGATAACCCTTGTTGAAAGTAGTCACTATGCGCACATTACCTATAGCAAGATGGATGCGATCTAGGTTATAGTCCACATTGCAGTTCGTCTGCTTTTTAAAAGTGCAACCTAATAGTGATTTATTACCGGCCCCTTTAGCATTTGGCAACACATAAAAGAAGACTGGTATACTTTCAGACTCAATAGAGACAACCACTTTGCATTTTCCTAAGAGTGAGTAAGTGTTTCCCCCAAATGGGCTGAGTTTAGATTTGTGGGCAGTAATTTAGGTTGACCAATGCATGTCCAATGGTCATGCGTCAAGATATTATAGTTGGAGCCTTCATCAATCAAGGCATCAAAAGAATACGTCCTTTCTATAGTGACCGTGATTCGTAGGTAGGCGGGTGCTAGTGCTTCTTCATCTTGATCTGTCAGTTCAGTAATAGTGGCCATGCAGATGTTGACAGGGGCTTCAAGCATAGATGGCTCGTGCAATGGATGGGAAGGAGGATAGTACTTTTTCATGTGATTGCCATTGAAAAAGCCTATTCCTTCACCTTTGAGTGTCTCCAATTCAACATTGCCTGTTCTACTAATTGTACGTACTTGCTAATCCTCAAAATTTCATTTTCCGTTTGTGACCCTTCATAGAGTATAGTAGAATGAGGTCCCCCTGATCAAAGTTGTGTTGTTTGATATGCTTGTCAAACCGCATCTTTCTTTGTGCCTTCTCACAAATCAGAGCGTGGGTGGCTAAGAGTCGAGTCTCCGCGAGATGCTCTAACTCCACTAAGCGGTTGGTCCAAGCCTCTCTTCCCTCCCAACACTCCTAGGCTGCTATCCTTAAGATAGGGACAAAGAACTCTAAGGGTAGAATGGCCTCCGTTCCATAAGTCAGCCTAAAGGGCGTTTGTCTTACAGTCGTCTTATAAGCTGTACGATAGGCCCACAATGCCGCCATTAATTTGTTTTCCCAGTCACTTCGTGATGTGGATACCACCTTCGTAAGTACATTGACTAGGATTTTATTCGTGGATTCTGCTTGGCCATTTGCTTGAGGGTAGTAGGGCGAGGACCTTCTATGAATGATTAGGAAGGTCAAGAGCAGGTGGGATATCACTTCATTAATGAATTGTGTGCCCTGATCACTTACTAGTTCAATTGGACAACCAAAACATGAAAGGACATGCTCCCACAAGAACTTCGCAATGGTTCTAGCATCGTTCTTCCTAGTGGCTCTTTCCTCTGCCCACTTCTGTTGAGATATCGAGCTCCACTCGTGATACGCCAGGGTGACCGTTGTATATTTATGTCACCGACTTATCAGTTGCAGACGCGGTTGGTACACCGCCCATGAATAATAGCTACATGATAGCTATCCTTATCTACTCTAGTTCGTGGCTCAGTTAGTATGCCACCTTAGTTAGTTGAGTTTGGTTTGAGACCCATATATAGGGTTCTTCTATTTCTTTGTACTAGAGTTCTTTTGGCTTACACAACTAAGAAGAGGAAAACTGTTTTCAGCCTCCACCCTTGTGTGTCTTCCCCCATGGTGCAAGCAAGAAAGCTTCAAGCGAGACTCCTTCCTTCTCTCCCACAATCTTGACATGGTATCAGAGCCTTGTTCGTGGTAAGGAGCTCAAGAAAGCAAGCCAAGCTCGCGGTGGTCTGGTAAGAGGAGCAGTGTTGCTTTCATTTCCTATTTTGGGAGCAGATCTCTGCAGGTAGCACAGCCGGAAATTGCAGGAGTGCATTGTCTCAGGTTGAGACGCCCTTCGCGGTGAAGCAAGAGGGCAGTATATGTTGCGGGCGATGGCTTTAGCCCTCGGCGACCTTGTTTTTTTGATTTGAGGCCATTTCGGGGCCTGTTTTGCAGACGGAAGTTTTCTGCACGCACTCAAGAAAAGGCTCAGTTTTATGCTGTGCGACCACTGTTCTACAGGTCGGTGAAAAGTTACTGTAGAAATTGCATCGTATGCTTGTGCGCAGAGACATTGGGAGTTTCAAGTTCATCCTTGGTTCCTGTTTATGCAAAATCGTCACTAGGAAGTGACTGTGTGGTCAAATACCACTTTCGCCAGTTTTGCAGATTTGCCCTTGTGAGGGTGAAGCTGTGTTTTTTGCAGTGACAAAATTTCTTGCAGTATTCTGTAATGGCGTCTGATTCTCTTTCACAGATTGTCACTGAAAAGCTTGACAAGAACAACTTCCAGGCATGGAAGTTTAGAATGACGAATTTCCTTATGGGAAAAGGATATTGGGAATTTGTTGCAGGAAATGAAGAAGAACCAGTTCTTCCTGATGTTCCCAATCAACAACAAATGCAGGCATTTAAAACATGGCATGAGAGAGCCAGGAAAGTTATGTATTGGCTGTCTATCAGTATTTCAGACTCTATGATTGTGCATATTCAGGATGCAAGTACGCCAAAGGAGGCATGGGATACTTTGTCAAAAATGTATAGCACAAATACGCAAGCCAGGAAAATGCAGCTCAAGCAAGAGTTGCATAATGTGCAAAGAGAAAGTATGAGCATCAACGACTACCACATGAAGGTGAAGAAGATTGCAGATGCACTTGCTTCCATTGGGTCGCCAGTGGAAGATGATGATTTAGTTTCTGTGACCTTGAATGGTCTAGGAAAGGATTATGCACAGTTTCGGACATCCATTTCAGTTCGTGAAAGATTTCCTGATTTTGAGGAGTTGATTGCTCTTCTAATTTCTGAGGAACAGAGAAATGGTGGTACATCTTCTTCAGGAGGAACTTCAAAAGAAGCTGTCTTCTACTCAAATGCTGGAAGAGGTAGAGGCAGAGGTAGAGGAGGCCGATTTGGAGGCCGTGGCAGAAATCAGAATATGCAGCAAACTCAAGAAAACCAGTCCTATGGAGGAGGACGTGGTAACTCTAGAGGCAGGGGGAGCCAAAGAGGTCGTGGTGGATGGCAAAGAGGCCAAAATGCAAACAGTAATGTTGAATGCTACTACTGTGGTAAAATGGGTCATATGGCTAAAGACTGCTATAAAAAGCAGAATGACATCATGAATGGAAAACTGCAACAAGGGAATTATGCATCTTCTAGTAGACAGGGTGATGACAGAAATGAGCATTTGTTCATGGTGCAGCACATGAACAATTCTATGACAAGTGCAGAAGAAAGCAATGATGTATGGTATGTTGACTCAGGAGCATCAAACCACATGACAGGTCATGCAGAATGGATGGAGGATGCAAGGAAAATGGAAAAACCAGGATTTGTGGAGACTGGTGATGATACTGCACATCCTATTGTGCAGATTGGAAAAATTCCCTTGTCTATGCAGGGTGGGAAAAAGAAATACCTGTCCAATGTATTTCATGTCCCGAATATCACCAAGAATCTGGTTTCAGTTGGTCAAATGGTTGAACAGGGCTTGCAGGTCAGATTTAATCCTCATGGATGCTTTGTTGAGGATATGAAAAATAAAGGTCGCTTGATAGCAAAAGGAAAGAAGAAGGGCAGAATGTTTACATTGGATGCAGACATGTCTGAATTGAGTGCAGCAATGTTTGCACATGGGACCGGTGTAGTTGCAGATATTGATATCTGGCATAAACGCATTGGTCATGTTAATGTACAGCGACTTAAATCAATGCAGGCCCAAAATATTGTTGCAGGATTGCCCAAATTCAAGGTTGCAGAAATGCATAAGGTATGTGAAGCCTGTCAGTTTGGAAAACAGGCAAGGAAACCATTTCCTAGACATGTTCAAGAGAGTGAGAAGCCATTGGAATTAATTCACTCTGATGTGTGGACAACTAAAGCTGCATCTCTTGGAGGCTGTCATTATTTTGTCAGTTTTATTGATGACTATAGCAGAAAAGTTTGGGTGTATTTTATGAAAAAGAAAAGTGAAGTTTTTGGGCATTTCAAAACTCTTAAAGCTATGGTTGAAAAAGAAATAGGCTTGCAGATAAAATGCCTAAGGTCAGATGGAGGGGGAGAGTACCTCTCAAATGAGTTTGCAAAGTTCTTGCAGGAGCATGGCATAAAGCAGCAATATTCATGCAGTTATACCCCACAACAAAATGGAATTGCAGAAAGGAAAAACAGGCATATTGGAGAGGTATCTCGTGCCATGCTCAATGAAAAAGACTTGCCAGATTTTTATTGGGCTGAAGCAGTTGCTACAGCAGTCTACATAATCAACAGGACTCCCACTGCAGCAATACATGGAATGACTCCAGAGGAGAGGTATACTGGTAGGAAACCAGATATTTCTCATTTGAAAATTTTTGGTTGCATTGCCTATGTACATGTGCCAGATGAGCTGAGATCCAAGTTGGATCCAAAAGCTGAGAAGTGCATCTTTATTGGTTACTCTCTGCAGCAAAAAGGGTATAGATGCTATAACCCTTCTACTCGTAAGTTTACAGTGAGCAGAGATGTTGTTTTTGATGAGATGAGTAGCTGGTATAAACCAGTAAATGTGATTGATGATGAAGATGCACAAAATGGTAATGCTACACAGAATTCACAGCAGCAGTCACAAAATATTAGTGGACCTGGAGCGTCCTCTAGTAGTGGTTCACATTCTTCGCCATGGACAGGCAGATTGAGATCATGAGAATCTTCTCAAAGCAATGCAGATAGTGGTATGCAGGTATCACGAAAAGGAAAAGAGAAGGTTGATCAGCCCATGTTTGATGTGAATGCAGGTCACTCTTATGTGGATGGTGAATCCAGTGGCTCAGAACAGAGCATTGATGATGAGTTGGGTATTCCTTCTATTATTACACCTGGAGTAAGGAAGACCAGGGATGTTTTGAGAACACCTGGGAGTGAACCTACTTTGCGCAGGTCTACAAGAGCTAGGTATCCTGTGGATAGGCTGAAATATGATGGATTTACAGCCATTCACTATGCATATATGGTCAAAGTGATACAGGAACCAGAACCCACATCTTTTGAGCAAGCCATGGGAAAAGAAAAATGGGAGAAAGCCATGGATGAAGAAATGGATGCCTTGGAAGCAAATGCTACATGGGAGTTAGTACCTTTGCCTAAAGGTAAGAATGCAATTGGCTGTAAGTGGGTTTATAAGGTGAAGCACAATGCTGATGGTTCTGTGAACAGATACAAGGCAAGATTAGTAGTCAAGGGGTATGCACAAACATATGGCATTGACTATGAAGAAACATTTAGTCCGGTTGCAAGGATGGCAAACGTAAGAGCAGTCATTGCTATGGCTGCATCAAAGGGATGGTCTTTACATCAGATGGATGTAAAGAATGCCTTCTTGCATGGTGATTTGCAAGAAGAGGTCTATATGGAGCAGCCACCAGGTTATGTGCATGCTGTTCATCCTGAGTTTGTTTGCAGGTTGAAGAAAGCCTTGTATGGCTTGAAGCAAGCACCTAGAGCATGGTCTGACAAGATAGGACAGTATCTTGTCACTATTGGCTTTCAGATTTCCAAGGCAGATTTCTCACTTTATGTGAGAAAAACAGAGAAAGGTATTATGCTGCTTGTCATTTATGTTGATGATTTGATTATGACAGGTGACAGTGATGAAGATATCCTTCATGTGAAAATGCTATTGAAGCAGAAGTTTGAGATGAAGGATTTGGGAGAGCTGCGTTATTTCTTGGGCATTGAGGTGATTAGATCACCAAGTGGGATACAGCTCTTGCAGAGGCAGTATGGATTGGACATGCTGTCCAAATATGGGATGACAGGCTGTAAGCCTATTTCAGTTCCTTTGGAGCAAAATGTGAAGCTGAGCACAGATGCAGGTGAGCTTCTAGAAGACCCTACTATGTACAGACGCATAGTAGGAAGTTTGATTTATATGACTATTACCAGGCCAGATTTGAGCTATGCTGTTGGATTGGTAAGTCAGTTTATGCAGGCTCCAAGGAAACCACATTTGGATGCGGCTAGACGCATACTTAGGTATGTGAAGTTCACATTGCAGTATGGACTATTTTATGAGACTGGGGTTCAGATACAGTTGCATGGATACACTGATGCTGATTGGGCTGGTAGTATTTCTGATAGACGATCTACCAGTGGATATGTATTCTCTTTTGGGAGTGCTGCAGTCACTTGGAGCAGCAAGAAACAGCCTACAGTTGCCTTGTCGAGCACAGAGGCTGAGTACAGGGGTGCAGCAATGGCTGCATGTGAGGTAGCTTGGTTGCATAAGCTACTTTATGATATGCATCAGTCTACAGATGGGCCAGTTGTCATTTATTGTGACAACATGAGTAGTATACACTTGGCAAATAACCCAGTCTATCATGCTAGAACAAAGCACATTGAGGTGCATTATCACTATGTGCGAGAGAGGGTTTTACTAGGTCTTATTGATCTAGTTTATGTCAGCACAGAGGATCAAGTAGCTGACATATTCACGAAGGCATTGGGCGCAGAGAAGCTGCGCAAGTTCAGAGACCTGCTTGGTGTGCAGGAATTGGGATTGAGCTCGAGGGGGAGTGTTGAGATATCGAGCTCCACTCTTGATACGCCAGGGTGACCGTTGTATATTTAAGTCACCGACTTGTCAGTTGCAGACGCGGTTGGTACACCGCCCATGAATAATAGCTACATGATAGCTATCCTTATCTACTCTAGTTCGTGGCTCAGTTAGTATGCCACCTTAGTTAGTTGAGTTTGGTTTGAGACCCATATATAGGGTTCTTCTATTTCTTTGTACTAGAGTTCTTTTGGCTTACACAACTAAGAAGAGGAAAACTGTTTTCAGCCTCCACCCTTGTGTGTCTTCCCCCATTGTGCAAGCAAGAAAGCTTCAAGCGAGACTCCTTCCTTCTCTCCCACAATCTTGACAACTTCGTCAGGTAATCAGTTGCCACAATGATGTAGTGTACCTGGGAGTACTATGTCGCAGGACTGATAGGTCCAATGAAGTCAATGCCCCATTTTTTGAAGGGCTATCGTGCTATTACAAGGGTCAACTCCATCTTATCCTTGTGCATAGGCACCTTAGTCCTCTGGCACTCATTGCAGTGTTTTACAAATTTAACAGCATCATGGAATAGGGTAGACCACCATAGTTGGGGTTGTAGCACATTTCGGGTTGTTGTATCCCCACTAAAGTATCCTCCAACTGTCCCACCATGCGCTTCTCTCAATACGTCGTGCATCTCGTGCTCACACACACATCTACGCAACAAACTATCTTGTCCTAGCCTATAGAGTTGGCCAACGATCAGTTGGTATGGCTGGATCTTTAAGATAAGTCTCTTTAGCCTAGCTTTCTCAATAGGTCTCTCAGGTAGACCGTTCTCTAGCACTTGAACTATATCATCGGCCCAATATGGCATCAGATCGGCTCTAAACAAGTCTCTTTTGCTAGACAGGCCAAAGAGATGAGTGTCTGGTAGGTCGTCAGGTATGCCTTGTCCATCCTATGGGTATGCGAGACATGTGATCAGCCATGTAGTGTTGCTTTCCCTTACGTACAACCACAGAGAAATCAAATTCCAACAACAAAAGTAACCATCTAGCTATGTGACCTGTAGCGCACGGCTTGTTCACGAGATAAAGCAAGGCTTAATGGTCAACGAAAAATACGAAGGGGATGGCCAACAGATAATGCCTAAATTTCTTTATAGCAAAGACCATGGCTAACCCTTCCCTTTCTGTAGTGGAATAGTTCATCTCCGTTTTAGTGAGCTGCATGCTGGCAAAACTCACGGGGTAATCTAGGTTATGCTCCCCAGGCTGGCATAGAACAACTCCATTAGTAAACTTAGAGGCATCTATGTGTACATGAAACGTTCTGCTCCAGTCTGGGGCTCGTAAGATTGGTGCAGTGGTGAGAGCCTTCTTCAACTCTTCATATGCACGCTGGCATTCCTTAGTCTACTCGAATATGATCAGCAGCTTGTACAATGGTCTAGCAATCAGTGTGTAATTCAATACAAAGTGTCGATAGTATCCCGTATGGCCTAAGACACACTGAATGCCCTTATAGTTAATGGGTGGTGGTAGGTCGACAATGACCCTGACTTTTGAGAAGTCAGTGGCAATGCCATTCCTTGACACTATATGCCCTAGGATGCATCCGTGCTTCACCCAGAACTGGCACTTTAAGGGATTCAACGAGATGTTGTATAACTGACACCATTCAAAGATAGCTCTCAACTTTTCTAAGTGTTCGGCCCAACTAGAGTGTATGCATAAGTCATCTACGAATACCTCTAGCTTGCATCTAAGCATTTCCTTAAAGATGGTGCACATTAATCATTGAAAGGTCACAGGCGCATTCATTAGCCCAAAGGGCATAACGATGTAGGTGAATACACCCCACTCCGTGGCGAAGGCAGTCTTGTGCCTGTCGTTAGGGTGTATTTGCACTTGATTTTAGCAAGAGAAGCCATCTAGGAAGCTGTAGGCTTCTTTGCCTACTACCCTCTCTAGCATGTGCTCGGTATATGGTAAGGGATAGTTGTCCCTCTTCGTAGCGGCATTAACTTTCTTGTAATTCATGCACACTTGAATTTTATCATTGTTTTTCATAACGATCACTATAGGTGATACCCAATCTGTGTGCTCAATCTCATATATAAATCCAGTCTTCAGGAGCTTATCGATTTCCTCCTTCACTGCATAGGCGTGTTTGGGATTCATAGGGTAAGGTCGTTGCTTTGTTGGCACCGCATCTAGAACCATTGGGATATTATGGGTCACAACCCTAGGATTGACTCCTTTAAGTTCCTCCAAGGACCAGGCAAACACGTCGACATACTCTCGTAGGAGAGCAACAAGTTTAGCCTCCTCATCCTTGGTCAAGTCATCAGCAATGAACACAGGTTGAAGCTTCTCGCCTTCCCCTGCCAAGTTGACTTCCTTGACCTTGGCGGGTCCCTCAATTGGCTCATTGGTTTGCCCTTGTCTCTTTGTCCCTAGTAGAATCACCACTCTATCACCCTTATTAAACTTTGTGAAGCATTTGGGGAGATCCTGCGGCTTGTTTTGCCTCTCTACTTTTGAGTCCTTAGTTCGCTTCCTAGCCTCCTCCTTTAGCCGTCTGCACCTTAGGTGGACTGAAAAGTCCCCTTTGGTGCGTTTGACCTTAGAAGGTTGGGGTATTTTGGGATCACTCTCCGTACTGACTTCTGACTCCGCTCACATCCCTCGCTTGAGGAAGGATTTTTGCCAGGGGGTCGTATATCAGTAGGTGTATCCATCTTAAGCACTGGAACTACCAATGGTTGTGCCACTCCTGCCTGCTCGTAATCCATGGCTTCTATGTGCTCCAACCAGGATCTATCACACTCCATTCGCATGACTCCTCTTTAATTCTAGCCTGCCCTTTCCCTTTTAGGCCTAGAGTTTGCCTTGATCTGTTCGATCGTTCTCCCTTCAGTGTCATATTCTATCGTGTCTAACTCTTCTTCACTCTCATCTCCAATAGAGCGGCAGTCCTTGTACTCCTCATCATCAGAGAGTTGCCCCTCTGATTGCTTGTCATCCTCTAGGCTTTCCTCTGTTGAGATATCGAGCTCCACTCGTGATATGCCAGGGTGACCGTTGTGCATTTATGTCACCGACTTGTCAGTTGCAGATGCGGTTGGTACACCGCCCATGAATAATAGCTACATGACAGCTATCCTTATCTACTCTAGTTCGTGGCTCAGTTAGTATGCCACCTTAGTTAGTTGAGTTTGGTTTGAGACCCATATATAGGGTTCTTCTATTTCTATGTACTTGAGTTCTTTTGGCTTACACAAACTAAGAAGAGGAAAACTATTTTCAGCCTCCACCTCTGTGTGTATTCCCCCATTGTGCAAGCAAGAAAGCCACAAGTGAAACTCCTTCCTTCTCTCCCACAATCTTGACATGGTATCAGAGCCTTGTTCGTGGTAAGGAGCTCAAGAAAGCAAGCCAAGCTCGCGGTGTTCTGGTAAGAGGAGCAGTGTTGCTTTCATTTTCTGTTTTGGGAGTAGATCATTGCAGGTAGCACAGCCGGAAATTGCAAGAGTGCATTGTCTCAGGTTGAGACGCCCTTCGCAGTGAGGCAAGAGGGCAGTATATGCTGCGGGCGAGGGCTTTAGCCCTCGGCGACTCTGTTTTTTTTATTTGAGGCCATTTCGGGGCCTGTTTTGGAGGCGGAAGTTTTCTGCACGCACTCAGGAAAAGGCCCAGTTTTATACTGTGCAGCCACTGTTCTACAAGTCGGTGAAAAGTTACTATAGAAATTGCATCGTATACCTGTGCGTAGAGACATTGGGAGTTACAGAATCATCCCCATTGCCTATTGATGCAAAATCCTCACTAGGAAGTGACTGTGTGGTCAAATACCACTTTCGTCAGTTTTGCAGATTAGCCCTTGTGAGGTTGAAGTTGTGTTCTTTGCAGTGACAGAATTTTTACAATGTTCTGTAATGGCGTCTGATTCTCTTTCACAGATTGTCACTGAAAAGCTTGACAAGAACAACTTCCAAGCATGGAAGTTTAGAATGATGAATTTTCTTATGGGAAAAGGATATTGGGAATTTGTTGCAGGAAATGAAGATGAACCAGTTCTTCCTGATGTTCCCAATCAACAGCAAATGCAGGCATTTAAAGCATGGCATGAGAGAGCCAGGAAAGTTATGTATTGGCTGTCTATCAGCATTTCAGACTCTATGATTGTGCATATTCAGGATGCAAGTACACCAAAGGAGGCATGGGATACTTTGTCAAAAATGTATAGCACAAATACGTAAGCCAGGAAAATGCAACTCAAGCAAGAGTTGCATAATGTGCAAAGAGAAAATATGAGCATTAATGACTACCACATGAAGGTGAAGAAGATTGCAGATGCACTTGCTTCCATTGGGTCGCCAGTGGAAGATGATGATTTAGTTTCTGTGACCTTGAATGGTCTAGGAAAGGATTATGCACAGTTTCGAACATCCATTTCCGTCCATGAAAGATTTCCTGATTTTGAGGAGTTGATTGCTCTTCTAATTTCTGAGGAGTAGAGAAATGGTGGTGCATCTTCTTCAGGAGGAACTTCAAAAGAAGCTGTCTTCTACTCAAATGCTGGAAGAGGTAGAGGTAGAGGTAGAGGAGGTCGATTTGGAGGCCGTGGTAGAAATCAGAATATGCAGCAAACTCAAGAAAACCAGTCCTATGGAGGAGGACGTGGTAACTCTAGAGGCAGGGGGAGCCAAAGAGGTCGTGGTGGATGGCAAAGAGGCCAAAATGCAAACAATAATGTTGAATGCGACTACTATGGTAAAATGGGTCATATGGCTAAAGACTGCTATAAAAAGCAGAATGACATCATGAATGGAAAACTGCAACAAGGAAATTTTGCATCTTCCAGTAGACAGGGTGATGACAGAAATGAGCATTTGTTTATGGTGCAGCACATGAACAATTCTGTGACAAGTGCAGAAGAAAGCAATGATGTGTGGTATGTTGACTCAGGTGCATCAAACCACATGACAGGTCATGCAGAATGGATGGAGGATGCAAGGAAAATGGAAAAACCAGGATTTGTGGAGACTGGTGATGATACTGCACATCCTATTGTGCAGATTGGAAAAATTCCTTTGTCTATGCAGGATGGGAAAAAGAAATACCTGTCCGATGTATTTCATGTCCCGAATATCACCAAGAATCTGGTTTCAGTTGGTCAAATGGTTGACCAGGGCTTGCAGGTCAGATTTAATCCTCATGGATGCTTTGTTGAGGATATGAAAAATAAAGGTCGCTTGATAGTAAAAGGAAAGAAGAAGGGTAGAATGTTTACATTGGATGCAGACATGTCTAAATTGAGTGTAGCAATGTTTGCACATGGGACCGGTGTAGTTGCAGATATTGATATCTGGCATAAACGCATTGGTCATGTTAACGTACAATGACTTAAATCAATGCAGGCCCAAAATATTGTTGAAGGATTTCCCAAATTCAAGGTTGCAGAAATGTATAAGGTATGTGAAGCCTGTCAGTTTGGAAAACAGGCAAGGAAACCATTTCCTAGACATGTTCAAGAGAGTGAGAAGCCATTGGAATTAATCCACTCTGATGTGTGGACTACTAAAGCTGCATCTCGTGGAGGCTGTCATTATTTTGTCACTTTTATTGATGACTATAGCAGAAAAGTTTGGGTGTATTTTATGAAAAAGAAAAGTGAAGTTTTTGGGCATTTCAAAACTCTTAAAGCTATGGTTGAAAAAGAAACAGGCCTGCAGATAAAATGCCTAAGGTCAGATGGAGGGGGAGAGTACCTCTTAAATGAGTTTGCAAGGTTCCTGCAGGAGCATGGCATAAAGCAGCAATATTCATGCAGTTATACCCCACAACAAAATGGAATTGCAGAAAGGAAAAACAGGCATATTGGAGAGGTATCTCGTGCCATGCTCAATGAAAAAGACTTGCCAGATTTTTATTGGGCTGAAGCAGTTGCTACAGCAGTCTACATAATGAACAGGACTCCCACTGCAGCAATACATGGAATGACTCCAGAGGAGAGGTATACTAGTAGGAAACCAGATATTTCTCATTTGAAAATTTTTGGTTGCATTGCCTATGTACATGTGCCAAATGAGTTGAGATCCAAGTTGGATCCAAAAGCTGAGAAGTGCATCTTTATTGGTTACTCTCTGCAGCAAAAGGGTATAGATGCTATAACCCTTCTACTCATAAGTTTACAGTTAGCAGAGATGTTGTTTTTGATGAGATGAGTAGCTGGTATAAACCAGTAAATGTGATTGATGATGCAGATGCACAAAATGGTAATGCTGCACAGAATTCACAGCAGCAGTCACAAAATATTAGTGGGCCTAAAACATCTTCTAGCAGTGGTTCACATTCTTCGCCATGGACAGGCAGATTGAGATCAGGAGAATCTTATCAAAGCAATGCAGATAGTGGTATGCAGGTATCAGGAAAAGGAAAAGAGAAGGTATATCAGCCCATGTTTGATGTGAATGCAGGTCACTCTTATGTGGATGGTGAATCTAGTGGCTCAGAACAGAGCATTGATGATGAGTTGGGTATTCCTTCTATTGTTACACCTGGAGTAAGGAAGACCAGGGATGTTTTGAGAGCACCTGGGAGTGAACCTATTTTGCGCACGTCTACGAGAGCTAGGTATCCTGTGGATAGGCTGAAATATGATGGATTTACAGCCATTCACTATGCATATATGGTCAAAGTGATACAGGAACCAGAACCCACTTCTTTTGAGCAAGCCATGGGAAAAGAAAAATGGGAGAAAGCCATGGATGAAGAAATGGATGCCTTGGAAGCAAATGCTACATGGGAGTTAGTACCTTTGCCTAAAGGTAAGAATGCAATTGGCTGTAAGTGGGTTTATAAGGTGAAGCACAATGCAGATGGTTCTGTGAACAGATACAAGGCAAGATTAGTAGTCAAGGGGTATGCACAAACATATGGCATTGACTATGAAGAAACATTCAGTCCGGTTGCAAGGATGGCAACTGTAAGAGCAGTCATTGCTATGGCTGCATCAAAGGGATGGTCTTTACATCAGATGGATGTAAAGAATGCCTTCTTGCATGGTGATTTGCAAGAAGAGGTCTATATGGAGAAGCCACCAGGTTATGTGCATGCTGTTCATCCTGAGTTTGTCTGCAGGTTGAAGAAAGCCTTGTATGGCTTGAACCAAGCACCTAGAGCATGGTCTGACAAGATAGGACAGTATCTTGTCACTATTGGCTTTTAGATTTCCAAGGCAGATTTCTCACTTTATGTGAGAAAAACAGAGAAAGGTATTATGCTACTTGTAATTTATGTTGATGATTTGATTATGACAGGTGACAGTGATGAAGATATCCTTCATGTGAAAATGCTATTGAAGCAGAAGTTTGAGATGAAGGATTTGGGAGAGCTGTGTTATTTCTTGGGCATTGAGGTGATTAGATCACCAAGTGGGATACAGCTCTTGCAGAGGCAGTATGGATTGGACATGCTGTCCAAATATGGGATGACAGGCTGTAAGCATATTTCAGTTCCTTTGGAGCAAAATGTGAAGCTGAGCACAGATGCAGGTGAGCTTCTGGAAGACCCTACTATGTACAGACGCATAGTAGGAAGTTTGATTTATATGACTATTACCAGGCCAGATTTGAGCTATGTTGTTGGATTGGTAAGTCAGTTTATACAGGCTCCAAGGAAACCGCATTTGGATGCTGCGAGACGCATACTCAAGTATGTGAAGTCCACATTGCAGTGTGGACTATTTTATGAGACTGGGGTTCAGATACAGCTGCATGGATACACTGATGCTGATTGGGCTGGTAGTATTTCTGATAGACGATCTACTAGTGGATATGTATTCTCTTTTGGGAGTGCTGCAGTCACTTGGAGCAGCAAGAAACAGCCTACAGTTGCCTTGTCGAGCACAGAGGCCGAGTACAGGGGAGCAGCAATGGCTGCATGTGAGGTAGCTTGGTTGCATAAGCTACTTTATGATATGCATCAGTCTACAGATGGGCCAGTTGTCATTTATTGTGACAACATGAGTAGTATACACTTGGCAAATAACCCAGTCTATCATGCTAGAACAAAGCACATTGAGGTGCATTATCACTATGTGCGGGAAAGGGTTTTACTAGGTCTTATTGATCTAGTTTATGTCAGCACAGAGAATCAGGTAGCTGACATATTCACGAAGGCATTGGGCGCAGAGAAGCTGCACAAGTTCAGAGACCTCCTTGGTGTGCAGGAATTGGGATTGAGCTCGAGGGGGAGTGTTGAGATATCGAGCTCCACTCATGATATGCCAGGGTGACCGTTGTGCATTTATGTCACCGACTTGTCAGTTGCAGATGCGGTTGGTACACCGCCCATGAATAATAGCTACATGACAACTATCCTTATCTACTCTAGTTCGTGGCTCAGTTAGTATGCCACCTTAGTTAGTTGAGTTTGGTTTGAGACCCATATATAGGGTTCTTCTATTTCTATGTACTTGAGTTCTTTTGGCTTACACAAACTAAGAAGAGGAAAACTGTTTTCAGCCTCCACCTCTGTGTGTATTCCCCCATTATGCAAGCAAGAAAGCTACAAGTGAGACTCCTTCCTTCTCTCCCACAATCTTGACATCCTCTCCAATCTCCTTTTTGTCAGTGACTAAAGCCCAATTATATAATAGGTTCAGATCGTGAATTTTGGTCCATTTCCACTTAGGCTTAGCCAAAAGATCACTTAGGGGTTAGATTGGCAGTCATGTTGCCCTTCAGTTTATCAATCAGGTACTCTATGATTTCTTGAAGATCGAGCTTGTTGGTGGGGATATGGAATGAGATCGGTTTCCCTGGGTTACGTGAGCTTCCTACCATCATGCAGAGTGGCACGATGGGCTCCCTTCCTGGTATGCTTGGGGATTTAGCAGCTTGCCTATATAGATCTTCCTCATCTGAGAATGGTAGGTCAATGGTTGCCAAGACGTGCATCCAATCCCGCTCATCCTCAGGGCAAGGGATGTACTTGGTCAATGACCCATAGGATTTTCTTGCTTGTGCATCACCTTTTAGCATGGTTGAGATAGCATCAAGGTCGTCTAGGGTAGTCTTCCAGGTATCCATCTCAACCCTTATCGCTTCTGTTCTATTCCCCAAGAAGATGATATTGCTACCCCAATCTTCAATAACTCAAATGTTCCTCATCCAGGGACGGCCTAGCAATATGTCATAGTCCACTCCCTTCATGACAATGAAGTTCACGAAAAATTGCACCCCTGCCACCTTCACTGGCCAAATCTTTAGGATCCTGAATGGTCTGACCTTCATTCCGTTGGCCAATGTGACATTGAACCTAGCTGTTTCCACGGGTGGGTTTCCCCAAGCTTGTAGAACTGTGTGGCTCAAGACACTAATACCGGCACTTGTGTCTACGATTCCTTTTTGTGTTACATCCCCCAAGGCTAAGATAGGTAAAACTACATGCATCTTAGTGCCTTCCCGGAAAGCATTGACGTGCAGTGACCTTGAAACTGAGTGTAGCATTAGGCTTGGAATCTGAGTTGTCAAGTGTTTTTCTGAAAATTGAAAGCCCCTAGTGTAACTATAGTTAGGTTTGATTTTTGCTAGCTTAGTTGTTTGCGTGACAATTTGTTTTGTTGTTTCATAATTGTATTTCTTGTGTTGGTTTAGCCTAGGATTTGCTTTTGTCATTTTGTTTGACTTGTTGAGTGTGAACTTTGATAGCCTTGGTCGAGCTTGGTATTTTTTGAACAGGATGAAGCTTGTGTTTGTCAATAGCTATTGAACATTGAGAAGCTAGGTATGTTTTCTTGTCGAGATTTTTGCACATCATAGGGATAATGGGTTCACGAGCACTTCACATTGCACTTGTTGATGCACTACACTCCAGGGTCGTCTCCTGTTTCTATCAAATACTTCCATGCCATGGGTTGGGATTATGCACAATTTACACCATCATTGAGCACTAGCACGACATGAGGTCCGCTGCAACTATATGCAGTAAATTTTAGATGCACGCACATATGAGAGAGCACCTGTCCCTCATTGAGTATGCACATTTCTGGCACGCACCATTTGGGATGTTCATCACAAAGTTAGGAACCTCTGGTTGAGAGTGTAAGGTGGTTGGGTGAGTTAGAGGGTCGTGAAGGACACCATCAATTGTGAGAAGGGTTGTTCATATTTGGTCAACATCTTGAGGACCATCATTTTCTAGAGTGATTATGAGATTTTGGATGGGTGGAGCGGAGATTGATATTTTTTTAATGAGAGTTGAGAGGTGAGGATAAGGAATTTTAAATTAACAAGGAATTTTGTTTGCATTTTGCATGACGCACGATCACATGTAGATAGACTAGGCACAATTTCTTGAATGCATACATTATTTTTATGTGTAGCATCGATTGATTAATTGCATATCATGGATCCGACATTGTATAATTTTTCAAATCATGTTTTGGTTGTGCACAGAGTTCTCTTTCATAGCATATTCCTGCTAGGGCACATTGTATAAAAAACAGGTTCATATACAGAGAATATTTATTTTGAAGACTCAACGATCAAAGGAAGAGATTGTACGTTTTACATCATCAGCGAGTATTTCTTGAAGAAAAATAAGACATGTGTGGTGAAAGTATGTGCAATTACAAGAACAATAGGCCAAGGAAGGGAATAAGTCGTCCAAGATAAAAGATGGAGAAAAACTATGCAATTTACAAAAATCAATATTTTTGCTCAGTTTTGATGGATTTTTGTAATTTTGCCCGCGATGGCTTGTCGACTAGATGTGTTCCGATCGTTTTGAGTATCCAAATGACTATATTCAGAGTTCAAATGACGAAGTTATGATCCAAACAAGTTGCAAACAAGCATAGAGCAGAAAAAACAAAAATAGTGAAAAGCAGTAGAAAAGCAAAAGCCAAAAGCTGAAAGCAAAAAGCCTAATGTGTGTGAGTGTGGATAGAAAACTATATAAGGAGATGAGAATGGAGAGTTAAAGGCCTTCCCCCTCTTATACAATTGTATTTTGTGAGAGAGGAGAGTGAAGGGTTGCATGCTACAGTGAGCTCTTGTCATGCCAATTTGAAAGTTAGAGCTTTTGGATGTCGAAGCGCCGATTGTCGACTCAAGGTTATTAAGGTACAAGAATATATTTCACTTGGCTTATTTTTGAATTGTTAGTATTTTTGTTGTGTTGTGGTTGTGTGATGCTCTACCCGCATACGGGTTTTAAATTTTTGTTGAGCTATAATAGACTTTGTTTTGTTTTTGTGTGGCTTGTGATATATGATCGAATTGAGTGAGGCTTGCTCTCGATCACCGCTCGCGTAATATCTCTTTTTTGGTGCCCCCGCTGAGGAGTGCCGAAATTGACATTGTTGTTATTTTGAATGTGAGTTTGTTTTGATTTTTTGTGATTGTTGAAAATGGTTGATAATTTTCCTGAGTTCCATGGTAATCATACTGAAGATCTCGAAAGATTTTTAGAAAAAATAGAGCCGTGTTGTTTGATAGAGAGAGTGACTGACCCTAAGGATAAACTCCAAATTCTTAGGTATCAATTGCAGGGAGAAACACGAAATTGGTTGCTTGACTTTGAGAGAAGCCTGTAATTTAAGAGACAGAAATTAGACTATGAGACTACTAAAAATGCTTTTCTATCTAGGTTTAAAAAAAGAGAAAGTCAAAGTGAGATTTGGGCGAAAATAGAAACTTGTGTTCAAAAAGATGATCAATGTGTTGAGGATTTTGCTAGGGAGTTTGAAAGATTGTGGAATCGATGGAGTTTAACATTGTTAGAAGGTGAGATAGCCCCGGTAATGTTGAAGATAATGTATTTTGTAAATGGGTTAAAATTAGAAGATTGGAGAGTGAAATTAGAGGTAAAAAACCCTAAAACTTTTGAGGAAGTGGTAAAGATAGCTCAATATCAAGAGAGAAAGACCAAAAGAAAAAAAGAGTTAGGGTTTGATGAACCAAGGGAAAGGTTGAGTTCAAGGCAAGTTGAGAGAAAAGTTTTTGAGGAGAAAAGAGTTAGTTATGCCTATCTTGAGAGAGGTATACTATATTCTCTGTTTAAAAGAGATGAGTTGACTTGTGAGAAATCAATTGAAGTATGTGAGGAGAAACTCCCTAGGGTGGTTGAGGAGAAAAATACTTGTTTGACTGATTGGAGTGAAGAGTCTAGGAGTGTGAATTCATACCCATTGACCGCGAATACTTCTAGTCCAGTGATTAGTGATTTAACTAAAGAAGAGGGATCGACTGATGATACTTTGGAGCCTAAGGACTTTAGAGATGAGCTAGAGATGGATCTGAGTTGTAAAGAAGAAAATGAGAGACCATATTGTTTTAAGGAAAAAGAGTTTTCATGTTCTTTGGGAGAGGATGAGAACCAAGAAAGTTTTGATATTTCTGATGAGGGAAGGTGTGATGAAAATTATAATAGTCGTGGCAGTGTTCAAGAGAGTAAAGACAATTTAGAGAGTGAGTTTGTTTGCCTTGGTGATAGTATAGATGGATCTGATTGCTTGAAAGATGAAGAGAGAATAGAGGATGATTTTTTGAGTCTTTTGGAAAACTATGAGGGGGAGGGCTTAGAAACTGTAAGTTTTCAAAATGAAGTTAAGGGTTTGAATTTGTTGCCTAATGAGTTTGTGGAGATTTGTTGTGAGTTTGGTTATGAGTTTGTTAATCAAGAGAGTATGGAGGTTTTAGGTTCAAACTCATGTTGTGATTTTGGTGTTGGTGTTGTTGACTCAGTTGAGTCTTGTGAGTTGGTTGGTGATGTTTTGAGTAGTCCTGGAGAGGCTTTTGTTTGTGGTGTTGATGATGTGGTTTTGAGTAGACCTATTCTCTTACTCCTTGATAGTTGTGATGATAATTGTTTGGTTGATTTAGGCAACAATGACGAAGAGAAAACTTCATTTGATAGTCTTTTAGTTTCTTTGAGTTCTCCTGAAGGTTTTGATGTTGTTTGTAATGATTCTGATTGGGGTTTTGAGGATCTTGAGAGTGACATTGAAGAGAATGTGAGAGAAAGTTTAAGGCTTTAAAAAGGATTGAGAACTTGAGGAAAGAGCGGTTTAAAATCAAGAAAATAGAGTTGGAGGAGGTTTGTGAGGAGGTAGTTGGGGATTTGGTAGTTAAGGAGTCTTTGATTGAGGTTTTAGACCCAAAATTGTTGTATAGTGAAGATGTTATTCGTGATGATGTAGAGGTGAAAGTTTCTTCAATTTCTTGTGAGGTTTCTTGTAAGGATACAATGGAAGGTGTTTACCACTCTTTGTGTGTAAAAGACTCAATGAAGTCTTGTATTGTTGATGATGAAGTGACCCCATTTGTGGATGTTGATGGTTTTTGTGGTGTTATGAGTCTAGAGTTGACTCCTTTTGATGTTGTGTTTGATTTGGATATTGAGTTGGGAGATCCTTGCATAGTATCTTTAGGAGAAGTTGTAGATGAATCAGTGGATGAATTTGAGATTGGCCACAAAGAAAGGGTCAAAACTTTATTTAGAGACTCTAGAAATAACATGGTTTTTTCTAGGGAGGATGGGTGGGATATGAAGATATTGGATTATGGTCGGGATTTGAAGAATTTGGAGGATGATGTATTTTCCTTAGATGGAGAGGATTGTCTCAAGGATTTTGATGAGAATTTCATGGATGAGTTTTTTCTACCTGTAAAGGAGTTGTTTGAGAGAAATGTGCCATTTGTGTTTGTTGAGAAGATTGTGGATAGATCGTTGGATTCGATTTTTGATTGGCTCATAAATGTTGCATTGTTTTATGAAAGCAACTACTGCACATGAATGTTTGCAGACTAGGGGGATGGCTAAATATGTCAAGTGTTTTTCTGAAAACTGAAAGCCCCTAGTCTAACTATAGTTAGGTTTAATTTTTGCTAGCTTAGTTGTTTGCGTGATAGTTTGTTTTGTTGTTTCATAATTGGATTTCTTGTGTTTGTTTAGCCTAGGATTTGCTTCTATCATTTTGTTTGATTTGTTGAGTGTGAACTTTGATAGCCTTGGTCGAGCTTGGTATTTTTTGAACAGGATGAAGCTTGTGTTTGTCAATTAGCTACTGAACATTAAGGAGCTACGTATGTTTTCTTGTCGAGATTTTTGCACATCACAGGGATAATGGATTCATGAGCACTTCACATTACACTTGTTGATACACTATACTCGAGGGTCGTCTCCTGTTTCTATCAAATACTTCCATGCCATGGGTTGGGATTATGCATGTTTTACACCATCATTGAGAACTAGCACGGCATGAGGTCCACTACAACTATATGCAGTAAATTTTAGATGCACGCACACATGAGAGAGAACCTGTCATTGAGCACGCACATTTCTTGCACGCACCATTTGGGATGTTCATCACAAAGTTAGGAACCTCTGGTTGAGAGTGTAAGGTGGTTGGGTGCGTTAGAGGGTCGTGAAGGACGCCATCAATTATGAGAAGGGTTGTTCATATTTGGTTAACATCTTGAGGACCATCATTTTCTAGAGTGATTGTGAGATTTTGGATAAGTGGAGCGGAGATTGATATTTTTTTAATGAGAGTTGAGAGGTGAGGATAAGGAATTTTAAATTAACAAGGAATTTTGTTTGCATTTTGCATAACACACGATCACATGTAGGTAGACTAGGCATAATTTCTTGAATGCATACATTATTTTTATGTGTAGCATCGATTGATTGATTGCATATCATGGATCCAACATTGCATAATTTTTCAAATCATGTTTTGGTTGTGCACATAGTTCTCTTTCATAGCATATTCCTGCTAGGGCACATTGCATAAAAAATAGGTTCATATCCAGAGAATATTTATTTTAAAGACTCAATGATCAAAGGAAGAGATCGTACATTTTACATCGTCAGCGAGTATTTCCTAAAGAAAAAAAAGACATGTGTGGTGAAATTATGTGCAATTACAAGAACAATAGGCCAAGGAAGGGAATAAGTCGTCCAAGATAAAAGATGGAGAAAAACTATACGATTTACAAAAATCAATATTTTTGCTCAGTTTTGATGGATTTTTGTAATTTTGCCTGTGATAGCTTGTTGACCAGATGTGTTTCGATCGTTTTGAGTACCCGAATGACTATATTCAAAGTTCAAATGATGAAGTTATGATCCAAACAAGTTGCAAACAGGCATAGAGCAGAAAAAACGAAAATAGTGAAAAGTAGTAGAAAAGCAAAAGCCAAAAGCTGAAAGCAAAAAGCCTAATGTGTGTGAGTGTGGATAGAAAACTATATAAGGAGATAAGAATGGAGAAATAAGAGCCTTCCCCCTCTTATACAATTGTATTTTGTGAGAGAGGAGAGTAGAGGGTCGCATGCTAGAGTGAGCTCTTGTCATGCCAATTTGAAAGTTGGAGCTTTTGGATGTGGAAGCGCCGAGTGTCGACTCAAGGTTATTAAGGTACGAGAATATATTTCACTTGGTTTATTTTTGAATTGTTAGTATTTTTATTGTGTTGTGGTTGTGTGATGCTCTACCCGCATACGGGTTTTAAATTTTTGTTGAGCTATAAGAGACTTTGTTTTGTTTTTGTGTGGCTTGTGGTATATGATCGAACAATTGAATTTTTTAAGTTGTGTTGTGCATTCGACAAAGTCAATTACCCCAACCGGCACTCCTTAACGTCTCGATATCGGGTTGTGAGTGAGGCTTGCTCTCGATCACCGCTCGCGTAACAGCGTGACTGCGTCCTGCTCTTGCAAGTTAGCGGCAGTGTGCTCCTCTTTTCCCTCCACCTAGTGCTTTAATTCTTGCCATAAGGAAGGGTGCTGCCGAAGCAGATCTCCTAGGCTCAAGGTTACTGGCGTGGTTACTAAAGTGGTGAGGAGGTTGCTAGGTAATTGCCTTCCTCCTTGGTCAGCACTCTTAGGCCATATGTCTTGGTTAGCTTGCTGACATGCTTCTTCATGGTCTTTACCACCCAAGGCTTTATACTCCACCATGTTGTTAGTGAATCCTACCCTGAGATAAATAGCTAATTTCATTGTAACTCTACGTCAAGGATCTCAGATAACTACTCCAATGCTCCCTTTTTTAATAGGGCCCTTGGACGCTCCATCAAAGTATAATGTGTATGTCAATAATGGGTTTACACAGCTAGCCATCAAGAACTCCCCTATTCTTAATTATGATAGTCAAAATTCAACATATTTAGAGGGAACTAATGGCTCCATCCCACCTTCTTCATTAAACTCAATAGGGATGCTTGTCAAAATTTGTAAGCAGTGATGGTAGAAAACTTTGATCTCCCACACAAAGGTACCGTCTTCTTCCTCAATCACTCTATATCCTTTGTTCTACTATATAAGCTTCCCCTGATGATATCTTTTCTCTAGATATAGGTACTCCAAATAAGTAATTAACCACCCCATCAACTAATTTAATCTCTCCTACTACAGGTTTCAAATCAACCCCATTATGGACCTGCAATGCATTTAGCACATTAACGTACTTAAAAATAATAAGGTTTAATCTTATTAAGATTAACCTTATTTTTAAATTCCATGCCCTGTAGATCAGCCAATAAAGCTGTGGACTTATTTTGACCTATCCTAACTACCTTGTAAGGGTGACAATAACCCTCCCACAAACATAATCAACCACAAAACCAGGGACAAAGCACACAAAATCTATGTGTATGGCTCTGCCATTAATCTCAAAAATTGAAAATAAACCATAAATCTTTCTTTTAATAATAAACAAATTTGTCGTCATCATCATCTTTATCTATGACCACGAGAGTGAGGGAACTCCTGCCTTCATCACACTCCCACACTAAAAAAAATTTATAGTCTTCAAAAGATAGGGTTCTATCTGCAATAAGGGATCATGAGCACAACTCCTTAGACCAATAGGGAAAGAATAATGATTCCCATCATGGAGCTTCAAACACACTTGAAGTTTTGTTAGCATCGTTAGCTACGAGGATAAAATTGTTTTAGCTAGTTATCCCCTTGCAAAAGGGTTTGCATTGTGATTGCTAGTGATAGGTATCACAAGGGTGTGTTTTAACTTTGTCGAATATGTGCTTAGGTTTGATGTTTTTAGCTTTTTGTTTCTTGGATAATGTTATGTCTCACTTTAAATTTGTGTGTTTTTTTTCCTTTAAAAGGGCATTGAGGGTTGGCCATGTGAGCATCAAGATCAATAAGGGAAAGAAAGAGGGGTTGAAGTTGTGTTGAGGAAATGGTGATGTTGAGTACTTGAGGTCTATGGGAGAGTGGGAGAGGTAGTTAAGGAGAAGGCAAGACTAATGAGGGTTCATAATAGGGGGACTTCCGACAAAGTTGTATAGGTAGGGAGTAGAGCATGAAAACAACCCTTACTAAATGATATACAATAGTTCTATAAATATTATATTTTCAATTCTCCCTCATTTTCTTAAAGGATGGTTTATTGAATTAAATGCTTATGTTTAAGTTAATATTTTTTTAGGCTAAGGATCACGAGAAAAATAATTTCTCATGAGGTGTAAGGATAAGGTACGAAAAGGATGTGATGGGATATGGTGCGTATGCATAATGGAAAGACACAGAAATCGAGATGCTAGTAGAGGAGTTGTGGGCTACATGTGATGGGCTAGTGACTTTGTAACAATCTAGTATTATTCTCTTGACAAAAAATAAAAATATGATGCATGCTTGGCTTCTTTTGTGCCTTGTTTTTATGCTTCTTTGAGTGTCATCAAAGGGCCATCCCATCTAGGTTCCCGCTTCTCTAGAAATAGCTTCCTACGTGCATCATAATACAAAACTAACTGCCCTTTTTAAAGGTATATTTCTTCACTTTTAAATCATGCAGCTGCTTTATCCAATGTTTAGCTATCTCCTGGTGTAACAGACTCTGCAATTTAAGCTCATCCAAGTGGGCTATGGTCATAAAACGCTTGACTAGGGTATCTTCATCACCCAAAGAATGATTAAATGCGAATCTTATGGTCGGCAACTCAATTTCTAAGGGCAAGACACACTCCTCCCCATAAACCAATTTAATGGGGTGTGGCCACTGGCTCATTTAAATGTAATGTTATACGCCCATACTGCCACATATAATTTTGTATCCTAGTCCTGCTTCTTTTTAGAGACTATCTTGGATAGGATACCCACAAACTGCTTATTGGTACTTTCAACTTGTCCATTTTCCTGCAGGTTATAAGGAGTCATCTTGTTGTGCTTAATTTTCCATGCTTCTGTAAACCTTATTTAAAAAGTGAGTTCCACAGTTCGATACTAATTCTTTTGGCAGACCGAAACGGCAAATGAACTGCTCAAGTAGGAATTTGGCAATCTCATTTGCATTGTCTTGCCTCGTCACCCTTGCTTCTGACCACTTTGTGAAGTAATTAGTGGCTACCATAATGTATATCTTCTAAGTAGTAGATGACGGGGTAATAGGACCCACAAAGTCGATGCCCCATTTCTCAAATGAAAGGATAGCCATAATCGGAGTAAGTGGGCGCTTCCTATTCTCTCTATTTTCATGTCTTTGACATGTATTGCATCTGTTAACATACTCAAATGAATCCTGGAAGATGGACAGCCACTAATATCCAGCTCTCAAAGCTTTTTGTGTTGTCAACTGCCCAGCAAATTGCCCCCTACAAGTGGAGTCATGGCACTCCTCTAAGATAAATGGAACCTCATTAGGCATCACACATCGGCGATAGATATCATCAATCCCCTACCGATATAGTGTTCTTGCGATTAACACAAATTGTAAAGCTTGCTGTTTAATTTTTCTCTTCGCGGATTTGGATAGAGTAGCTCGAGTCTCTCCTGTAGATAGATAGTGTGTTATAGCAGCATACAAGGAGGGAATAGAAGCTATATCAATCTTAAACAATATTTCCATGTCGCTACCTTCAGCCAAGACCTCTTTTGGCTCTCCGAAATCCACAATACATTCTACAATGCACTATAGCTTCGGTGGCTTGCTCTTAATCTCATAATCAAATTCTTGCAAAGTGATTAACCACTTTGCTAAGCGATCAAGCCGTTGTAACTTGTTCATCAACAATCAAAGCCCTCCTTGTGCCTTCGTATAGAAAACCATCTTCTCATAAAGAATGTAGTGCCTAAAGTTTTTGGTCGTAAACACCATCGCAAGGCATAACTTCTCCATATAGGTGTAGTTAATTTTTGATACGCCCAACTTTCGACTAGCAAAAGCTATTGGATGGTAGCATTTTTCCTCTCAGAGTTGGCCCAAATAGCAGCTAATACTATACATGGTGGCTGCTGAAAATATATAAAACATTTTTTCCCTTTTAGCTGCTTTGGCAAGCTCCTGCTTCATATCATCAAAAGGTACTTTTCAGGCATCACTCCAAGCAAACTGACAGTTACAGGAAAATAGGTTCCTCAGTGGCAACATTCTTTCTACCAAGGCATTGATAAACCTTCGATAATACCCTACCGATGACAGAAAGCTATGTACCTCCTTTGGAGTACACAACGGATTCATGGCGACTACGACCTTGATCTTCTTAGGGTTAGTTAGGATCCCTATTGAATTGACCACATGACCTAACAATAGCCCATAAGGCACTCCAACGAAGCACTTTCGTGGGTTAAGAGCTATGCAAAATTGTCTGTAATGCTCAAAATACTTCCACAAAATAATCAACTACCTTTCTCTTATGGTGGCTACCCCTAGGTCATCAATAAATAATTTCAACTCCTCTAGGGAGATGTCACCAAAGGTCTTATTGGCTGTTCTTTGCCACGAGCCAGGTGCATTACATAAACCAAATGCCATCACATGGTACGCAAAGGTACTAAAGACAGTAATAAACATTGTTTTTAGCTTGTCTTGCTCAATAATCACCATTTGGTTGTTATATCCTACAAAGAAATAAATGAAGGAATATATTTCCCTATCCACTAATTGATCCAAAATTTGGTCAATAAATGGCAATAGGTAGTAGTCTTTACTAGTCTACTTAATCAGCTCTCTAGAGTCTACGCAAAGCCGGATTTGATTTTTCTTCTTCTTTCTAACCACAACTAGTGAACACCATTTAGTATGCTGAATAGGGAAGATAAAACCTTACTTTCTGACGTACAGGCCGACTTCCTTCCTTTAGAGGAATGGTATGCACAGCTAAGGCTGGGAGGAATGCCTCTAAGTTCCTCATAACTCAAAGCAAAGATTTCACGAAACTCTTGAATAAAGGACACATAGTTCTCTCTCTCTTCTAAACTGAGCATGGAACCTAATTTGATTGGCCACGAATTGTTTGGCGTACCAAGGTCTAGCTCAATAACGTCCACATCTCTTATTCAATCTTGAGGCTCTATTGGCTCATTCAATGTTATATGAGAGTTGTCTTCTATAGTGGACCCTTCTTTAGATCCATCGCTCGATGATGTCTCACTATAGGATGGATCACCCACTGTTTCCAGTTTAGTCGAGGATAAAGGAGCTCTCTCACATTGAGGAGACTCATGGTAAGCATTCACTATTACACAATTGGTGACTTGACAGTCTGTTCGTAAAATCCATAGCATGCCTAGAAAAACTCGATAGCTAGGATGTCCTACAAACCTTATCACCCTAAAGTCCAAATAGCATTCCATGCTTGCAACGGTAACGTAGACTTGAGTGATGCAACCTTCTGGTTGCCTTAGACTATCATCAGCTATCCTAAGAAGTGTGGAGCCGTCTTTTTGGATTTCTAGACCTAGCCTCTCCATCAAGTCTGAACTCATGATATTGACAGAGGATCCAATGTTAACAATAGCATACTCCACTAATATTCCATCCACGTATGCTGAAACCCTAGGACAATGCTTTTTAGCATTATCAAACCAATCTTCTCCCACTCGTGCTATGCCCAAAGGTTCTACAATATATCAAATACGCATGATTTTCTTGAATTCCTTGCATACTCCTAGAGATAGTTTAATCAATTGCAAGAGATTCACATCTCGTTTAACTTCGCAAAGAGAACTCACTAGATCAATGTCGTGGTAGTTAGCCAAAGTTCTATTCTCTTGCCAAACCATTCTCTCCTTTGGTCTTTGGACCGGCTTTGATGCCTCTTTTTTAACTTTTACCTTATTTCTTAGCAATCCTTTATCCTTCTTGAAACCAACTTTACTATAAACAGGCCTTAGGGGTCCACCTTCCATATTAAGATTTAGGACTCGCTTTCCCCTAGCATCATGCTTAGGGTTTTCCTTGATAGGTTTTATAGTTCCTTTGTCACCCTCTCTACTCTTTTGACCTCTTGTTGCGGCTCATAGATTAGAAGTTTCAGTGTCATTCACACGTATAGCCTTAATAAGACTGACTCCAGTACCATGAGGCAACTCCTCTACATTAGCCTTTCCTCTTTGTAGTATTTGTCTTGGTCCATCATCTTGCTGGAGATTATTCCCTTGTGTACAATGATTGACTAGAACTGGTAGTTTACTTCCTTGTTGGAGAGAATTGATCTTACTCCAATAGGTAGCAACTAAGTGGCCAGACCTTCTACAAATATTGCATTTGATATTTGGACAATTCTTAGGGAAATGTTGGCCACCACACCACTTACAACTGAATCTTAAGGGAGACACCCTCTTCAAGGCGTCGACTCCCTATCAAATTCTATTGCTTCTTAAGGAAATTGACATCCACAACTATTTTTCTATACTATTTGCTAATCTTGTCAGTGTAGTGTCTCATCATATCCTTGACTTCACCAAGGACATTTGAGGCACTTGACTCATAGCCACGATTGTCTATCTCTCATCCCATCGGCCTAATCACTTGATTGGGAAATGTCCGCTAACTTACTAGGGCAACATTAGGATTCCTTGTTTGGCCTCGACCATTTAATGGGCCCATCTGACTAGCCATAGGCATAGTCAAACTAGGCAGAGCTGGTAACATGGGAAAATTTGGCATGATACTCCCTCTTCCATTCGCATTTGACATGGGGTCCCCTTGACTCCCATTGGTCAGTGCCAAATTATTACCATTACAATTTATCCTTGCTGCATAAGCCGCTTGCAAGCATGACTCTACTTCTTCTACTTGGGTAATAGCAATGTCAATGTCGGTCAAAGGGACACTACTCAATTGCACCTGGATGTTGAAATCTAATCCATGTAGGAAATATTGCAATTTTGCAACTGGTGGAATGGGGATATAAGTATTAAGTTTGCAAAGAACTTGCTTTAGTTTCTTGGCATAGGCTTGGACATTCTCATTTGGCTCTTGGCGTGCTACATTGAAGACACGTAACCAATACTATCCACCCCTCACAGGGGAAAACTCTCTACAGAAGGCCGTGAAGAATTGGTCAATGCTAGTTATGGTTCCGATCTCTAGACCGTGATACCATACTGATGCCCTTCCTTTTAATGTCATATTGAAGAACATCATTAAGTGTTCTTCATCTTGGATTCGATAGTTGAACATGAGTCTTTGAAACTCATTAATATGGAGTTCTTCATCTTCTTCTGCTAACCCATGGAAGATGGGCAAAGGTGCTCTTAATGCCGGTAAATGTGGTGTCCCTGCTATAATTGCAATGGGTTGTGCCATGGCTACAACTGGATTGACAACAAGAATTTGCATAGGTAAAACTACACCCCCACTTGAAGTGGGTTGATTGACTGAAAGAGGGGAAGTATTAAGACTTCCTCTTGCACTCAAAGGGTTGCTTGTGACACTTAGGTTATTCAAACCATTGCCTATTATGCGTATTGGGCTGCTGGGCCTTATAATCTCAGCCCACCATCTAGCCCTCTCAGCATGTTCCTTTTTTTGTATTTCAGCTTGACGATTCTTGTCAGAGGACATAAACCAACTATTTGGTCCCTAGAAACCCTAGATTTGGAACCACCACTTATTGGTATCTCCCGACAAATGCACCACTGATGGGACCTAAAATGGGCCGGCACTAGCTATGGCACTAGCTGGACCTCATGCACACAACTGAAAGCCCTACCACACAGCCTCGCGGGCTAGGAGCGTCTATAATACACTGATGTACACTAGTTAGACTTAATTATGCATTTGTAGCTAATATATAGTCCACCAGTCCTTTCCCCAAACTCCAATAAATGGAGTATCCCATACATATCGGTAATAAATACCACGAAGAACATACATAGGAGGCACCCCATCAGCTGATTGCCGTGGCCCACTACGACTCTCCTACACCTTGGGGATTGGCCCCAAGATGCGGCACTCCAACATAAAGTACACACGATACAATCTTCACTCTTTCATTTTGAAAGTATTCCAAGAGATACCATGTATCATTCTCCAAAAAAACAATCAACTAACCTACAGCTTAGGTCGTGTCACACACTCAAGCATAGATCATCATAACAGAAACAGGTGCTATGCATCGAGTTCATTATTTTCTGATACCATGGTTGACATGCACATGCAAAAATGGATGATCCTAAAGTGCTCAAACATAATTTTCAATTAGAAACATGTCGTGCACAATCAGGTTTTCCAATGCTCATTTATTAACTCGTTGCAGCGATGTAAGGATAACACTGAGAAAACGCTCATGCTACTATCCTCTTAATTAAAATACAACAAACCCTATATCATGATATGCATAGGTAAAATCAGCAATAACCCAAATTGCATCATTCAAACACTCCATCCCCTAATTTTAGGTATTATTTCCATTGCATAGGTATAGGGATTCATTTTGTCATGTTTTGATGCATGAAAAGCGATAAATCACGAACTTTGACAAAGAGATAGGGCAAACTAAACCTCATGCTTTTCCACTACCATATATTCACAAACACTCATTATATTTTTCCTTATTTTTATGAAGCGTATTTCTATTTTTCTCTTTATTTTTCCTTATTTTTTAGCATTTATTTGTCAATAATCACTATTATTTTCTAATGTTTTCTCATACCAATCATTTCAACATACTAAAATTCAATTTTATTTTCCATTTTTTCCCATAGGAACACATTTCACCCACCCGAAACGACAAAACTATCATTTTACCCTTAAAAACCACATTTCGAGTTTTGTGGGATTTAAATAGAACATGTAAATCATTACGAAATCAGAATTTCCTGATAAACAACAATTAAACATGATGCAACCAACACTCAAACAAATTTTCATCAAATAAGAACATCGTTTCTATCATACAATGTAGAAAAAACCTTCATTTCCTTCATAAAAAATAATCATACCGTGTTTCTACAAAATCCTAGATGCCTTGAATGATTGCGTGACCAGCGGAGGGAACCTCCATCACTCTCAATTCCATGCTTATATCAATCTTCAGCATCTCCATTAATCTCCATCATCATTTTCTTCAATCTCCTTCCCGATTCCTCCTTCAAGGTAGTGTGCATGAATAACCCATAGTAGAGAGGAGAGAGAAAGACTAAATATGGTTCCTTCAATCCGGGCAGCCATTGGAGGAGCAGAGAGTGGCGATGGAGAGCAAAGACATCAAGCATCAGGATGGTGTGGGTATATTGAGGTAGCATAGCCCCGTCCCCCTTCTAAAACTCATCGCCTATAGATGTCGCCATTTTTCCTCCATGCCATGAGAAAAAATGCCCTCCTCCCCCATTCATCAATTTTTCGGGGGTGGGAGACTCCAAGGGTCACCCCCTTCCCACCTAAGTCCTTTTACACTTCCTCTCTTTTGGTCCTCTGCTTCGAGCACTCCCATTCAATTGTCCAGCCTCCAATTCAACTCCCATAAATTATTGCATGTCCGTATCGAAGTCCCCCACTGTGGAGCATCTCCTAAATTCTCATCCAACATCCTGGGAAATCATGAAAATTCCCCAACCATCACTAGGTGGGTCTTTAGAGCACTTTTGGCACCCATTGATTGCTTCCTGCTTAAAATCGATCCAATTGCCTATGCCACCTTTGACAGAGTTTATTTTTCCCTTGAAATTTGGATTTTTTGGAAAATTTTAAGCACCTTTTGGAGGCCAAAATCACCGCTCACTTACACACCCAATATCACGTAAGACCTAAATCTACATAATAGTGCAAAGGGACTTAATCACTAACTGACTAGTATAGCTAGTTTTGACCAATGTTATTATGGCACACATGTTATCCAACTAACCTACAATTTGAGAGAGTCAATACATCCACAAAGCTTGCTTCTTCACAATCAAAACATGCCGTCCTTTAATAAATTTGCACCTTCCCATAATACGTAGGAAGAATACCAATCACCTAGATGTTCTCCTTTACTTAGTGGATACTCTCCCTCATTAATTTGTATGGCCCATATATTCTCAATCTTTTCCCTTTTTAATCAAGGTGACCCATCATCTTGCTTTTTCTCCACCATTCCTTGCATTCTTCTCCTTACAATATTAGCCTCCCAAAATAGGCAACCTTCCTTAATCTCTTCAAAAGTCTCCTTCCACCCTCTATTATCATGGCCACTTCTAATTTTGGATTTTCAAGATAAGACCCATCAACACTTGTTTTGATGCATGATGCTTTAAGCAAAAATATACTCATAAGTAAAACACATGCATAATCACATATATAGGCATATGCATCTCCTTTTCAACATATATGCACTAGTATGCATATAGGAACTCATGAATTTGTATGCTCAACCATGCATGTGACCACCCATACACATATACATAAGTCCTCATAAATGTATTAAACAAGCCTAAAATATTACATTACATATGTACCCACCACACAAGGATGAGAGGCCAACATAAATTAGTATCTCTCTCCTCACCCCTCAATTGATATGATATAAACCTACACTTATCCCAATGCCCTCTCACTATCTCTAAGCATGATAATATATAAGAAGCCCATCCTTCACACTCCCTTCACACTATTTTCCATTGTATGGATGCTGTCCTAACCCTTGTGCTCCTAAGAGAATCACATCCTCATGAAAATGATAAAGTTGTGCCCAAGCAACCAATACATTCATGAGAATGCAATTTTAAATCATGATTTGCATATCACACATGCAATGTTTACAAAAGGAAGATTTATGCATTGGAAGATTAAGTGCTTGGCCTACACTATAATGCTATTGCACATGAAAAATGCACACATAGTTCATTGATTAAGTTCTTTTCATTACAATCGAGATCTCTCCTCTTAATAAAGAAAACATATCTCCACTCCATCCCCCGCCTCACATACCACTTTGGATGAAATTGTGTGTCATTAAAAACCCTAGTTTATGTTGGGGTGAAAGGCCCTTGGGTGTGCTTGTGTATAGTGAAAGCCCATATTCTTTGTTCATATATATATGAGATAGTGCAATAAGGCTGTCATATATCAATCTTGACAGCACCTACATTGTGTATGCTCTTCTCTCTCACATCTTCCTCTTCTCCTTCTCCACTACCATTGCATCCCCTTCAACTGGTATCAGAGCAAGTCTTTGGAGTGTGATCAAGTTGTGCACACAAGGTACGAGAGCCTACTTCTCACTCAGTTTAATCCATTCACAGGTTCACAGCAGGGTTTCAAGAAGAGGTAGCCATAACTTCACTTGTTCGAGCCTGTTTCTACTTTCCGTTGGATTGAGCCTTTGTATGCTTGTTTGGAGCTAGTGTATGCCATCATTGAAACTTGTCTTAAAGCCTCCCCACCCTGTTTTTCTTAGCCACGTGCTACTATACTGACAACATGATTTGCGCCAGGTTCACAGCTTGAATGGGCAGTAGCTCTTTCACAAGACGATCATCATGCTTGATGTCTAGAGTACCTTGGACCATTTGGCAATGATCTATGACACCTATTGAAGCTTGCACATGACACTTGGGGCCTTGATTTTGAGCTCATCTTGGCTATATAAATAGCAACATGTCTGATTTCAAGCCTGTCCCAGACATCTACAGAAGCCCCCGGCTCATTTACTTTATCTGGTGCTTGGTTATGGCTTGTTGAAGCCTCTCGACACTTGGCTTTGGGTTTTGGAACTGATATTTATGGTTGGCTTTGAGCTTGGAACTGGTTTAGCTCAGCCATGGACTATTTGAATAGTCCCAAGACTGTCATAGATGGGGCAGCACCATGTCATTGATCTTTATAGGTACATGTGATGGTCATTTGATGCCCCCAATCATCCCCTGATGATGCCTATATGTCAAGGAATGTATGCCTATGGTTTGCCTATCAATTTGAGCTTGGTTTGAGTAGTGATTTGCTATGTTTACAATGGTTATTTGCAGTTAGAATATTCAGGGCTAAAACTATTTTGCTTCTAGTTTGGTTATGCCTACTGTGTATAGGGCACTCTCGGCTACTTGGCTTGACCTCTTGATGTATTTGGATGAGGCCACATTGATGCTTACGCTGCCAAAATCATTTTGAACCAAGATTAGAGCTCAATTTATGGGTTCACTATCATTTTTTATTTGCAGCCAGCATGCTACTTGAGACAGTTCATGTTACATATCACTTGGGTGATTCTTGTATGGCCACCCTCTTTGGGATTGACATCTGAGGTGGATGTTTTTGGTCTCAGATGCAAGATGGCAGATGTTTGGGCTTTGTCTTGACTTTCATTGCAGTATTCCTTTGAGTATTTTGACAATTGGTTGGTTTATCCCTTATGTAGCTTGGATGTTATTTGGCCTTTTGATGCTCCAATGATTTTCTTGGATCTTGGATGTTTGGTGGATGCAAATACATGTTCAGCAATGATTGCTCCATTCTTCTTTGGCAATTGGATATTGAGCTTTGATTGCTTGTTGGTGTTTGGATTTTTTATGGGATACATGGTTGATTAGTGGACTTTATAGTGCTTGGTAGGCTACAGTTATGGCTTTCTTGGTCATTTGTTGTTTAGGTTCTATGATAGTTGTGGGGTACCGTTGCCTATCCATGTTAGAGAGTAGATGCTATGTATGCTTACCCATCTATGCACATGATCTATTGTTGAATACCTTACAGAGCCACTTGTATGGACGATGTTGTACATGATGCAATAGGTGTTACCACTCTTACTAGTGGTGAGGTACATGTGGTTACCCATGTTGATGCAGTAGAGAATGCAATATTGTCATCCTATCTCCCTACATTTTACTTGCTCAATGATTAGGCCTATGCCTTTGATTGGCTTTTGGGCTGTATGGCATCTTGTCATGTTACCCCTTATAGAGCATGGTTCTCTTCTTACATGGAGGTTGATGGATATATTGATTTGGGACTTAAGTAGTCTTATGCTATTGTTGGTACAAGGGATATACACCTAGCTTTGCCTGATGGGAATTCTCTTATGCTCAAGGATGCTTTACATGTTCCCATGCTCTGTAAGAGCTTGATTTCTATCAGTCAATTGCACAATTCAGGATATATTTTATCTCGCTTCAGGATAGGTTATGGAAGATCTATCATGGTTTCTTGGTTTTGGCTAGAGGTTCTAGAGTTGGTTCTCATTACCTAATGCATGTCTCTCATGTGGGAGATTCTATGGTTGTAGTTATCTAGATACCACATGCATTGTTATGGCATTATTGCCTAGGCCATATGCACCACAGAGATATGGATATCTTGTCTAATTTAGACTCATTGTGCTGCCTCCTATGTCACATGCAAATCTTGATGCTTTCTCTGATTGTTCTTATGGTCCTTACAGAGCCCCTTTGGCTCATGGTGATCATGGGAGGCATGATTCTCTAGATCTTGTCCATTGTGTAGTTTATGGACCTATGCCTACCCAATCACTTGGTGGAGTTTTTCATTTTGTGACCTTCATGGATCATGCTACCCAAAGTGTTTGGGATTCTCCCTTGGTACGGATTGAGGATGCTGTAGTTATGCTTGACAGGTTTATGGATTTTGCTGGTTGTAGGCCTAAGTGCTTACAGATGGATTATGAGAGTCATGCTATCTCCCTCAGCTTTCAGTCCTATTGTCAGCACTCTAGCATTGATTTCCTATGTCCATGGTATTATGAGATTGCTCATGGCATGTGCTTGTCTCTCCAGGTAAAGGTTGCTTCTATGCTTACCGTAGCTGGGTTATCTTATGGCTTTTGGGCTAAGGCCCTTATGATGGTAGTCTACTTGCTTAATAGGATGTCATGTCTAGCTTTGGATGGTATTACACCAACAAGGCATGGAGTGGCATGAGACCCTCCTATGATTACTTAAGGATGTTTGGCTGCCAGGCATCTGTCAGTATGCCACATGAGCCTATGTCATGGAGATGTATACTCCTTGTTATGGAGATGGTGACTTTTAGGCCTATAGATTATGGGATTTGGATGCTCAATAGATTATACGCAACCATCATGCTCTCTTTTATGAGACGCAGACATCTCTCAAGCCTCTTCATGCATGTTCAGTGCACTTTTTATGGTTGATGCTACAGCCATATGTAAGTCTTTTGCTTTGTTGAGGCCACATACTATCTTGAGACCCTGTTTGGGATGCTAGCCCTTCTTCTATGATTGACTTTGGAAAGTCTATGTGCTCTCAACTATCTCTTATGTGCCACACTGATGCTATGCACTACTCTAATGCTTATGCATTACAGCCTTGCACTCATAAGTTGTGCTTGCTTCATGAGAAGCATTATTGGATTTCTTTTCTGTATAGAGTTGTGGGTGTCAAGATATAAAATGGGCCCGACACTAGCTTTCTAGCACTAGCCAGACCCCTAGAGTACACAAGACACCCCACATGGTCTCATGACTAGGAGCATCTAAGGCTCATACTACACTAAACTCTAATATCGATTTTTCATTTGTACTAGGACACAATCCAACATTTTCCTTCCCCTACTCCTCAAAGGGAGATCCCATAACATATATGTATAAAAACTCGTATCACATACACAGGAGGCAACCTCTCGACTGAAACACTGCAGCCTCACTACAGCTCTCCTACATCTCAGGGTTTGGCCCCTTGATGCATTGCCTCAACATAAAGAACAAGCGTACAAGCTCCACTCTTTGATTTATCAAACGATCTAGGAGTTAATATTTCCTCATTGAACTTACCCCAAGAAACCGCTCATCTATCCTATAGCAAGGACTTCCTTACACTCTTAGCATTGGTCAATGTTTAGCATACAAGTGCTATGCATATAGGATTTTATACCATGTGGCATGCAAAATGCAAATGTGAATGCCTATGGTGCACAAAAATGTAATTTAAAATAAGTCAGCAAAGTGGAGTGTAAAATTAGTCCTTCAATGATTTTCAATCTATTCGTTGTGGCTACATTGCTAGAGACTACCACTCAACTTAATTGTGCTGCTAACCTCTTTAGACTTAAATTTTTATTGCCCGATATGATGTGCACAACCAAATAATTATATTTTACTTCATTTTTAGCACTTAAATGCTTCCACAACCCTTTTTTCCCCCTACCGGTTATGTGTTGCATTGTTGCATAGGTGTAGGGTTTTATCTTTTTGTCATTTTCAATGTATAAAGTAATAAAAATGCACTAACACATTAAAAAAAGAGCACTAAGCCTTCAAGAATAGGATCTTCGAACAGGCACAGGAATCACAAAAGAGCAGCAATTTCACTACCTACACCATGTCGGCCTCTCTAGTGTTGAGCTTAAGGAACTTGGGTTTGAAGAGCATGAGCAGCCACCACCACCACCACAAGCGGTTCCATCAGTTGTTTAGCAGAATGTCGAAGAGGGTCCGGACTTTGAGCAGGATGTTGAAGAAGAGCAACAAAGAATGCCCAGTCCGCCTCTACCAGACCTCCCGCCTGAAGAGCCCAAAGATGCCCATATGCCTGAGCGCATTGTGGCAGCCAGAAGAAGAAGACAAGAATTAGCAGAGAAAGCCCAACGCAAAGCACGATCACTACCAAGACAATTCCCTGATGAAGAGCTTGTGCCACTACAGGGGGATCCCCATCCTATCGATTGGCCTCAGGAATTGGTCATATGGTGTCAACAGGAGTTCCAGATGAGGCTGTTTGAACTTTCATTTGCTTATCCACGCTCTCTGGACCGTGCTCTACCTCTAGGTATTCTAGCCAAGATCAAGGATCTGGCTAATGATCTTGCAAACAGGTGGATAGAGGAAAGAAGCCTCATAATAACCAAATGGAGGCAAGAGCCTGAAGACTACTGGCAAGACAAGGTAAACAGGGTTCCCAAAACCATCCAAGGCTATGAGGCATAGCCAAAGTGGCAGAGAAGGATTTGGGATACCAATTTTGACGCCTGGACCACCTTTTGCAACTCGCTTCCCTGAAGAACCCAATGACCCCATCTACATGCCCTACCCCCATAGGCATGGAGTTGACTATGATCGAAATATTCATGGGGATTTTGACTTTTCTAAGATATATAATATTAATTCCCAGAGTCCCGAGGAATGCCTAGTCTTTAGGTTAGAGGATCTCCTCCCATCTATCAACTGCTTCCTCGTAGATTATTCTTCTTGTCCAGATCCACCCTTCTTAACTACCTGGAATTATCTTAGCCTTATCAAGTTCCTACTAATGTAGAGACCCACAGCCGAGGAAGTCCACCTCCCTCCACTCTTTTTTGACATCAACCTAGGGATAGATAGTAGAGCCATGACCAGACTAATGATGAGGGCAACCCTGCTTCCCTCCTTTTGCCTAGAAATATTAGAGGATATGAGTGATACTAGCTTCACGAGGTGCAATCATCCTTTCTTTTCATCCACACCTCTAAAGGCCCGGGCCAGTATTAAAGAATACCTACAAAGTCGTGCATTCCTATCCCAATGCTTGCGACCGCCTCATAATCTAGTTGAAGGTGATAGGCATTAGCCAGGACATCTTCCTTGTATGCAATTCTTCAAAAAAAAAAAGAGAGAAAAGAAAAAAAGCACGAGGGCTCACTTCACTCACTACACCTAGGGTTTACACCTATCCCCTCCCCCACTTCACGCTTAGGGCACATCAAGGGCAGGACTTCCAGACCTGTCACCCTAAGTTTTGCACTGCACCTGAGCAATGTCCTCCACCACTTGGACAAAAATATAGCATGAGAAGGTATGGAGCATGAGAAAACAAATGCACCACACATCACATCCTACTATTACGAACTAGCCTTACCCCAACAAAGTGCTGCATCCAACGTGGATATCTGATATGCCACCAACTAAGCCAACAATCCATTGCTGGTATATTGCAATCCGCAACTTTCCCTGAGGCTCACCAAGCCCGAATGAATCGATATGGCAGTGTTGCATCATCTTCTGTGACTGCACACCTCCACATGCGGCACAAGCGCTTATGCTCATCTTGAAAACTCTTGTGCACATACTATGATGTGTGTATTTGGAAACTTTGTTCCCAATGAAATAAGCAAGATCTCTCCCTTCCTTGCATTAGGTTGTCTGGACCACCATTGAACACTCTGCAGATGGCCCTCCAATTGGCAATTGCCTCATCTGCCATGAATCCTCGAAAATCAGCACTTGGGTGTCCACACTTCTCCATCACCTCATTCATGTTTGTCCAAAAAAAGGCTTGTGCATCTATATCCTCTTCTTTCATCTCACATATTGCCAGAGTCATCAACTCTTGTACACTACAAAAACACAAGAAAGGAATGGGAGAGTAAAGAAAACTATGTTGCTTAAGTTTGTGTTGTGACGGTAGAATTAGGTAAGAGAAAATACCTTGGATCATACACATGTGCTGCAATGTTGGTCCAATCATTAATGCGATGCACGTGGTCAAAGCATACCCAACTATTGCATAGGTCCCCAGTGCCATTCCTTCGTATACGATTCACTAAGTCAACCCTTGAGGCTGGCCCAATTGTTGACATTTTGAATATAAAGCACCTATTATCATTGTCAACGGCTTGCGTAGGAAATAGACTACCATGGAAAAATTTGCATGCACAACGTTGCTTTAACTTTAGAAGACGAGATTCCATTCCTCGATCACTCCCAGCACGTGCTGCACGAACCATGTGTTTGAACCTACATACACAAAATATTGATCTTCATATGCATGACCTTTTAAAGATATTTTGAAATGTGTTGTGAATGGAATAAATATGTTACATGTTCCTCTGAAAGAGTGGTTGGAGTTCCTTGAGCATTGTCTAGAGTTCAGTGTCGGACATGGGGAAACCTTGCTCACGAACCAAGGCACCCATTACTAGCCTTCTAGCCACAGTCATTTGTAGGTGTCAAGGTCCATCTATACTAAAGTCTCTTACCATTTCCTCTACAGTCTTTTGCACCTCTTTGACATTAGCTCTACATGTGCCTCTTTGCACCTCATGGTTATGTGTGCCTTGATGAATAAATAATCTTAACATTGGCCTTGATGACATCACATAATACACTACACACTCGCACTTAGAGAGTAGGATGGGGGGTTCTTACAATAGAAGTATCCAAGGCTTCCAAGACCAACAAACTGACATTCCAATAATCGGTATGGTGGTACTGAGTTTACGTGTATGGCATGCATTTGGACTTGATTAGTGTGATTTACTTGCGATAGGGTACTAGAACCATGTCATGCAACTTTGCCATCACTTTAATGATAGTGGAGTGAATGAAGAATCTTGCACTTGTCCATGCCACCTTGTTCGGGGAGCTAAAAATTGACTTGCCAGTACAATCTCTATTGGGACACTCTAGCTCTCCAATACATTTGCTTCGGAAAACATTACTGAGGAATGCCATTGATGTTGACGTGGGCTTTCTCCAACAATGGCCATCGTGCTTTTCCTCCATACCCTCCATTGGACGCATATTGTCTGCTACTGGTGGAAGCTCGTATGCCACATCGCCATCATAGAAAACTGGGATCTCCTCCACTCTCTCTATAGTTCTCGTATTCTGAAGCAAATGACGTAAGACTTGGTGTCGGCCCCCTGAAGACATTATGTACTCAACCACACTTAGAGCATAAGAGGATTGCTGCATCCCCTCCTCTTCCATATCAAGTGTGATAGGGATGGTTTTGTTTTTCTCAATGTCCAAGGGGGGTGGTGAGGCTTCCATGGTGATTGTTGTTTTCTCAATGCTACAAGGGCTTTGGGTGAGGTCTATGGTGGGGGAAGGCTGCAATGTAGGTCCATTTCCTTGTTTGACAAGATAGTCTTGTGAGACCAAGGTATCCAGAACATATACCTAAACAGCCTCATGGTCATTGTTACAATGGACCGGTGTGCTTTATATTTAGTCATTTGCATGGGTGATAGCAAGAACACAGGAGCCATTGCTATTGCAAATGTCTTCCTTCTTCAACATCAGGAACCGACTACTTGTGTAGTGCATAATAGGTTTAGCAGAGAGGGACGATACATATATGCAGACCTCGGTATTTGGTATAGCACTGGATGTTGGATCCATTTCCAAAGCTATCTACACATGTACAAATACTCATGTTAGATATGGGTGCCATTGAAAGACTTAGTGTGGGGGTGCATGTCATATACAAGAGAGGGAGAGAGAGAGGAGGATATATAAAGTGTGTGCATGAGAGTGAGAGAGAGAGGGAGGGAGGGAGATAGAGAGTGTACATGCATATGTGTGCGTGCGAGTGCTATATATATATAAAGTAATTGGCATGAGAGAGAGAAAGAAAGAAAGAAAGTTATATTAACGTCTTCTAAAGACCAAAACTGGCCTATGAGACAAACTGTGATACAACTGATGAGGTCCAGCTATCCAAAATAAAAGTGCTGAATGAAAAGCTAAAAAATGAAAACTGAAAATACGGTGCTGTGAGTGTGATAAGTGCCATGTATGTGTATGTGCATATGTAGCTCTGGTACTCCAGATAATGGCTACAGAGGGGGAACAAATGTCAGCTGTGATAGGGGAACAATTCTCGACTGTGATAAAGTGGTGCGATGTGTATATGTAACAGATGCAGGGAGATATACTATCCTGGGATGTAGTAGCAGTCGTCGAAGTCGCTAAGAGCAGGTGATCCCTCCTGGATGCAGGATTTGGTACATTGGCGGTGGAGAAAGAGCAAACTAGAGATCTGAGATCCAATGTATCGAGTGTCGTCGGATCTCAGTCTGCTGTCGATGTAGATCAAGAATCCTTAGGATCTCCTGTCGGTGTGGCTGTGGGTTCCAAAACCCACGGATCCTCGTGCGACGTCGGGTACGCTGGTCCTCAGCCTGCTGTAGTGTGAGCCCAGAGGTCTGGCTGGGGGCTGGTACAGTAGCTCTCACTCTGTCTGTCTGAAAGAACTGTGTAATAGTCGTCTGGGTGGGCTCCTCTCTGACTGGAACCCGCTGTGTGCTCTGCTCTCTGATGTGCCATGCCTCTTCCAAAAAACGGCCAAATGATCTCGGATCCATATCAGCCATACATCCCTGAAGTGAGCTGCTCAATGTGTATCTAGATCTCAACTCTGAGTATGCCGGGCATTTGAGAACAAAATGCTCCTCACTCTCCACCTTTGATCTGCAAAGGGGGCATATCCTCTCCTCCCGTGGGATGCCACTGGCTCTGCCACTCTCAATCATAAGCTGATGTGATGATACTCTGAGCTATCCAATAAGAACTCTCAATCGATGTGGCATATAGATCTGCATATATCTCGAAATCTCTATGAATCCCTGCTCTGATATGCTCAAGAACTGTGTATAATAATATGCCATCTTCGATGGCAGTGCTGTGCAGGGCTGACCCATGTCCTCTGTATATAAATATGCCATATCTCCTGTCTGATGACTCTGTTCCTCTTAGAGAGAGAAAGGGTGTAAGTGGGAGCCTGAGTATCATATAGAAGAGGTGGGAGTCTATCAATGTCCATCCCATGTCTGTCAAACCAAGCTCTAGTCTGTGCATACCATGATGTGGTATCCCCCGCTCGAGCCATCTCCTGAGATGCCATATATGCTCTGTATGCAATGCGATCTCTGTCCATATCCTGAAATCTGTGTAGGAAGCAGACTGTCTGAAATAATGCCTCGACTAGCATGGGCGGTGTGGCAAGCTCTGCTCGCACAATGTCATGTGGGACTGAGGCCTTACTGCGAATCAATCTAGATATCATGATCACCTGAGGTCTCTCCATCAATGTCCATACATAATCGGCAAGCCCTGGCCCCCATATAGCTGCTCCATACATCAGTGCTGGAGTGACTAGAGTATCAAAGAGCCACCCCTTGGTGCGGGGCTCCTGGAAATGTTCCTGATGACACTGTCGCTCCATAAGAGCCAATGCTGAGTATCCTCTAGTGAGGCGGTCATGAGAGAGAGAGAGAGAGAGAGAGAGAGAGAGAGAGAGAGAGAGAGTGTGTGTGTGTGTGTGTGTATGGATATGGGTGCTAGATATGAGAGAGAGAGAGAGAGAGAGAGAGAGAGAGAGAGAGAGAGAGGGAGAGAGAGAGAGGTTGGAGAGCACCAAGAGGGAGCCTAGGATGAAAGTTTAGGAATGTTGGGATTTGGCTGGAAAGGTGGCTTAGGATTTGGATTTTTGATGGTAAAGTAGGGGGTCATGTCCAAGATTTACGGAATGAAGATGGAACGAAACGATTTTGATTGAATCTTCAAAAATTTGAATTGAATTGTTTTGAACCGAAGTTACCATTAGTTGGGAATTGTTGTGGTCACTTCTCTCGTCCCTCAAATTTTGTCTTCAGCATCATGGGCCAAGGAAATTGCATAAGTCGTTGGCTTGAACATGTTCACCTCCGCATAAAAATGACCAAGTAAGCTAGACATAAACTTGCATTTATGGGTTGCCTCAGGTACATCTTCTAGCATTCGAAGTTGCAATAAAGCATTCCAAAAATGCTCGGTATATTGTGAAATAAGCTTGCGATCCCTCTGTTTTGCAGAAGATCCCACTGTTTGATTGCTTTTTCATGAAATTGGGGTGGAAGAAAACTCTACAAAAATTTCTTTTGGAAAGTCTCCCAAGTAGTAGGGCAATCAATGCTTTTGCGGACAATAGTCCACCATAGGGATGCTCTGTCCACTAAATGATTAGTGACACACTTAATTTTGTCTTTCTCAACATAGTGTTCTTCATGGAAATAATCATCAAATTTATTGATAAAAGCAAGTACAGTCTTTCCATTGTGTGACCCATTGAAAGTACGAAATTTGAAATTTCTTTTACTTATCTTTGTTTCTTTCCGAATAGATTGCGCTTCAAGTGTCGCATCGATCGTATGTTGTATAATATCTTCAGATTGCGGTCCAACTTGGTCAGTGGTAGATCATTGCAGACTAGCCAATTGAGCTTGCAAAGTTTGACATGCTCTTCATTCCTCTTGAAGCTGCATCATAATTAGGTTCAATTTTTGCTCCACCGTTGGTTCCGGTAAATCACCTTCGACCATAAAATCTTCCATGGTTTGATCAGACATCTTGTAAAATTTCAAACAACCTCACACACTCGAAATTGTGTTAGCGAGATGAGTGTAGCTCAAAGTCGGGTTTACAAGGCTTTTTTCTTTTTTTAAAAAAATTGCATTTTGCAATATTTCTTCTTTGTGGATGCTTAAGTTGATGTCATGGTCTTCTTCCAAGAGGATACCTCGTCCATGTAGACTATGTATAGTAATCCGCTTGCTGGATATTATCTCTGTCACTGCACGGGTGTGAACAGAGGCTTGTTCCAAGAACAATGAAACTGGTTCAGAAGTATTACAGTGTGAACACCCTCTATAGTAAAGATTGGAATTGAGTCTTTGAGCCTTAGTGAAGCTAAAAATCTTTAGGATTTAGATAATAGGAATTTTAACTTAATCAATCGTGGATTTCTGAGGATGACGGTAATTTTTGAATGGCGACGGCGGCGATTAGTACATGTTGCCGCCACCAATTGTGAAATTTTGGAGGCCTTAAGCTTTTAAAGATTTATCTTTAAGCTTACAAACTTAATCTTCATGAAATTGCTTGCTTGTTTTGTGAGAAGTATAAGACTTGACAAAGGAACTTCAGAAGTGGTCCAGACTGGTCCTTCGTGATCCAAGAGTGTAGCAAGGGGTTCTTCACCGCCAAGAACATGCTGGTATTGATGGATTATCGTGAGATTGACTGTAGAGCTCGATCGTTCCAGGAGCTTTGCCTTCGCATGAGATGATAAGCGATTGAAAGCCCTTGATTTCAGCTTCACTGTGATACCACTGGTGCACAGATCGGATCTTGTATGCGTACGTAGCGAGCACCGGAAGGTCCCCAAGAATAAAAGAACTCTATTTTTGCACAAAAAAAAAGAGAGAAGACTTGCACGATATGAAGCAAAAGACTAATTGCGTACAATCTCCCCCCATGCCTTGTGTGAGCGCTCCACAAAGCATGTATTTAATATATTATTCATCTCCAAGCTCAAAAATAGCCCAAATTTACCATTAGTATGCTTTAGCTTTTGTGTTTGCTTTTGTCCAAATAAAGAATAAAGCAGTTGGGCGCCTAAAGAGTTGGGCTGTGCCCAAATACAATGTCCAATAACAAATATTTAAATTGTGTGCCCATGCGCATACAAAATAGTAAATATATGTTAAGCACTTTAATAAATAAGCACGTCAAAATAAATATTGGTGCACCTAAGATGTGCGCCTATCAAAAATGATAATTTCTTCTAAATAACTTGAATACACGCTATCGCCCAGTGCTTCCCAACGCCATGCTGCCTGCTCTACACATCAACTGAAGTATTCACAATTGTTAGAAAAATAATAAAATTAAACCAACAAAAGTGAATACCTAGCAGTCTTCAACTACAAAATAAATAAATTGGTTAGAACTCAATCCTAAACTTAAGTTATTATGAGTACACACTCTAAACTTATAAACGTCCATTAATTTAAATATGTATTTTGCGGAATCACCCGTTATGGAATCACCCACTTGAACATTAAATTAACGAGATGCCCGAAAAGGACAGGCATCCCCATCGACTTTTTGCACAAGGAATCCACCTTGTGTATGAGCCCCGTTAATAAATATAATTTTACGGAATCCACCGTAGCAAAACCTCACGGAATCCACCGTGGAATATGCCTCTTGGCATCAGCGAGAGGGAAGCGAGTGTAACAAAGTGATGGGGGAAGAGAGAGTAACAAAGTGATGGGAGAGGGATGAGAGAGAGAGAAAGCATGAATAAAGCAATGTTTGAACGAGTGTGTTTTTAAAGCAATATAGCAATGTTTGAACGAGTGTCTATAAGCTTCTACTTTGTATGACTATCTCATATGATGCTTCTAGGAGTGTAAAGATCTACTATTTAGAAAATTATATCTTTCTCTTTCACTCGTAAAGTTAATTAGGTAAATATTTGTTAATTAGTTAAAATAATGGGGAGAGAGAGAAAGGGTGATGAGAGAGAGGGTATGTGATGTGTGTAAATTTTTCTTGCCAGAAAGGGGTCGCCGGCAGCCCCTTACCGGACGAAAAATTTTCTGGCGACCCATTCCTTGCGAGAGTAACTTTTCGCCCAATTGGATTTGTGGGTTTTCTTCATCTTATAAGGGACTATCGGCGATCCCTTTTTGGCGAAAAAACAAACCACAATTCCGAGAATAGGGACCAATAGGGTACGGTTTTTTCTTTTCAACCCAAGAGTGGAAAAAAAACCCATACCCTATTGGTCCCTATTCTCCCCATGTTGTATATTCTCGGATTCGTGGTTTGTTTTTTCTCCAAAAAGGGGTTGCCAACATCCCCTTAATGGGCAAAAAAAAACCATAAATCTAATTAGGCAAGGTAAGAGAGAGTAACAAAGTGATGGGAGAGGGATGAGAGAGAGACAACATGAATAAAGCAATGTTTGAACGAGTATGTATAAGCTTCTACTTTGTATGACTATCTCATATTACGCTTCTAGGAGTGTAAAGATCTACTATTTAGAAAAGTATATCTCTCTCTTTCATTCGTAAAGTTAATTAAGTAAATATTTGTTAATTAGTTGAGAAAATGGGGGCGGAGAGAGAAAGGGTGATGAGAGAGAGGGCATGTGATGTGTGTAAATTTTTCTCACCAGAAAGGGATCACCGACAGCCCCTTATCAAACAAAAAAATATTATGGCAACCCATTCCTTGTGAGAGTAACTTTTCACCCAACTGGATTTGTGGCTTTTCTTTGCCTAATAGGGAGTTGTTGGCAACTCCTTTTTGGCGAAAAAACAAACCACAGATCCAAGAATATATTGTATGAGGAGAATAGGGACCAATAGGGTACATGTTTTTTTTCTCACCCAAGAACAAAAGAAACCCATATCCTATTGGTCCCTATTCTTCCCATGCTATATATTCTCGGATCTGTGGTTTGTTTTTTCGCCAAAAAGGGGTTGCTAGGAGTCCCTTAATGGGTGAAAAAAAAACCACAAATCTTGTTGGGCCAAAATTTACTATCCAAGAATGGGTCATCGAAAAAATAAATTGTTTGACAAGGGTTTCCGACGACCCCTTTTTGGTGAGAAAAATTTACACATATCACATGCTCTTCCTCTTTCCCCCTCTCTTTCATCACTCTTTCTCTTCCCCTATTTTCTCTCTCCTTCACCTATAAAAAGACCCATCCCCCCTTTTCACATTGCAAATCGTTCCACTCTTGGTAAGTGACTCTCTCTCTCTCTCTCTATCCCTCCCTCACTCTCTCTCCTTTGTATTTAAAAGGAACCCCCTCCCCCTTGCAATTCAACTTTTTGTTTTTTGTCCCCTACCCTCAGTACGGTTCCGTCTCTCTCTCCCCCCTCTCTCTCTCTCCACACCTCTCTCTCTAACATAGTCACACATACTCTATCTCACCATTCTATCCCATGCTTTTCCCCTCTCTCTCTCTCTCCCCCTCCCACTCTCTCTCTCTCACTCACTCATTCACACACACACACACTCTCTCTCTCTCTCTCAATCTATCCCTACCTTCCTCCCTCTCTCTATCTCCTCCTTCCTCCCCCCTCTCTCTATCTCTCTCCCTCTCCCTCACTCTTGCTCTTGTTGAGATATCGAGCTCCACTCGTGATACGCCAGGGTGACCATTGTGTACTTATGTCACTGACTTGTTAGTTGCAGACGCGGTTGGTACACCGCCCATGAATAATAGCTACATGATAGCTATCCTTATCTACTCTAGTTTGTGGCTCAGTTAGTATGCCACCTTAGTTAGTTGAGTTTGGTTTGAGACCCATATATAGGGTTCTTCTATTTCTTTGTACTTGAGTTTTTTTGGCTTACACAACTAAGAAGACGAAAACTGTTTTCAGCCTCCACCCTTGTGTGTCTTCCCCCATTGTGCAAGCAAGAAAGCTACAAGTGAGACTCCTTCCTTCTCTCCCACAAACTTGACATGGTATCAGAGCCTTGTTCGTGGTAAGGAGCTCAAGAAAGCAAGCCAAGCTCGCGGTGGTCTGGTAAGAGAAGCATTGTTGCTTTCATTTTCTGTTTTGGGAGCAGATCTCTGCAGGTAGCACAGCCGAAAAGTGCAGGAGTGCATTGTCTCAGGTTGAGACGCCCTTCGCGTTGAAGCAAGAGGGCATTATATGCTGCGGGAATGAGCTTTAGCTCTCGTCGACCTTGTTTTTTTGATTTGAGGCCATTTCGGGGCCTGTTTTGGAGGCGGAAGTTTTTTGCACGCACTCAAGAAAAGGCCCAGTTTTATGCTGTGCAGCCACTGTTCTACAGGTCGGTGAATAGTTACTGTAAAAATTGCATTGTATGCTTGTGCGCAGAGACATTGGGAGTTACAGAATCATCCCTGTTGCCTGTTGTTGCAAAATCGTCACTAGGAAGTGACTGTGTGGTCAAATACCACTTTCGCCAGTTTTGCAGATTTGCCCTTGTGAGGGTGAAGCTGTGTTTTTTGCAGTGACAGAATTTTTTGCAGTATTCTGTAATGGCATCTGATTCTCTCTCACAGATTGTCACTGAAAAGCTTGACAAGAACAACTTCCAAGCATGGAAGTTTAGAATGACGAATTTCCTTATGGGAAAAGGATATTGGGAATTTGTTGCAGGAAATGAAGAAGAACCAGTTCTTCCTGATGTTCCCAATCAACAGCAAATGCAGGCATTTAAAGCATGGCATGAGAGAGCCAGAAAAGTTATGTATTGGCTGTCTATCAGCATTTCAGACTCTATGATTGTGCATATTCAGGATGCAAGTACGCCAAAGGAGGCATGGGATACTTTGTCAAAAATGTATAGCACAAATACACAAGCCAGGAAAATGCAGCTCAAGCAAGAGTTGCACAATGTGCAAAGAGAAAATATGAGCATCAACGACTACCACATGAAGGTGAAGAAGATTGCAGATGCACTTGCTTCCATTGGATCACCAGTGGAAGATGATGATTTAGTTTCTGTGACCTTGAATGGTCTAGGAAAGGATTATGCACAGTTCCGAACATCCATCTCCGTCCGTGAAAGATTTCCTGATTTTGAGGAGTTGATGATTGCTCTTCTAATTTCTGAGGAGCAGAGAAATGGTGGTGCATCTTCTTCAGGAGGAGCTTCAAAAGAAGTTGTCTTCTACTCAAATGCTAGAAGAGGTAGAGGCAGAGGTAGAGGAGGCCGATTTGGAGGCCGTGGTAGAAATCAAAATATGCAGCAAACTCAAGAAAACTAGTCCTATGGAGGAGGACGTGGTAACTCTAGAGGCAGGGGGAGCCAAAGAGGTCGTGGTGGATGGCAAAGAGGCCAAAATGCAAACAGTAATGTTGAATGCTACTACTGTGGTAAAATGGGTCATATGGCTAAAGACTGCTATAAAAAGCAGAATGACATCATGAATGGAAATGTAATATTCCCATTTGAGAATATTACTAAACCGACCTCCCGCTCTCATCGTAAACTCGTGCAAAGATTATCACCAGTGCCAGCAGCTAATCTATAACCACACGCGAGAAATGGAGACACTCCACCTTAGGAAAATAAGGCCGGGGATTCAAACCTGCATAGCCGCGGGAAAACTCCCTCTTGGGAGGAGGTTAAGGGGATAAAAGGTGGAATTATTGAAAAAAAATTTGAATTTATCTTCCCCAGCCGATGTGTGGCTGGGGGAAAGGGATGGGCTAGTAAGGGCAGCATGAGGAGGTGGGGGGAGAGAGCCATGCAACAGGCCACGTGGGGAGGTCCCCTCTCCCCCCCCTTGGACTATAAGAACCCCCTTTGTGGAGGGGGGGAAGAAGGAGGAGGCTGCGACAGGCTGCCGTGATGGGGGGGATGGTCGCCAGGCTCCCGTGAAGGGGGGGGCGACCGTGAAGGAGGAGGGGGGCGCCACTCTGTCGACCATGAAGGACGAGGTGACCGTGATGGGGGGGTTCGTGAAGGAGACGGCCGTGCAGAAAGGGCCATGAGGAGGCTACCGTGGAGGGCCGTGAGGGCCGCCCAGACCTGCCACCAGTGCCATGCCAGCCGCCACCAATCCATCGTAAGGATCGCCCTGCCACGCCCAACCGTTAGGCCGCTGCCATTCCGTCATGAACCCCTCCTGTCGTCGACTATTTTTCCCCTCCTCCTCAATCATTATCTTTTTCCCCACGTGGTTCTGGGGAGGAGAATCTTCCTAGAAGCTTCATGGAAGCTTCCAAAAACAAGGCCTAAGACCTTGTGCACATGGGGTCTATCCCGAGGGTTAAAAACCTTTCCTAAAAGCCCAAATCGTTTTTCCTCCTTAAGCTTCAAAGTGGAAGCCTATAAGCTCTTCCCAATAGTTCCCTAATACTCCTTTCCGGGGCTTTGAAGGAGAGGGAGCTACAAGCCTTCCCACTCAATTTCCCCCATAAGCCCATTGAAGAGGGTTTCTTTAAGGCCCTTTTTCAAGAACCTTTACCCCAGAATTTTGAAGAAATTAAGCATAAAGGCCTTGCCACTAATCACCCATAAGGCCCTAGGCTTGGGATTTAGAGTTCCCCTTTTCCGCAAGGCCCAAAAAAATCCTTCCTAAACCCGGAATTTCAAGGTGAATTAAAGCTCTCAAACCTCCATTATCCAAGGGTCCTCATAAGAACCCTAAGGCCTTCCAAAGTCAAATTCCGCAAGTCGAAACTTCGGTCAAGGAAGCCATATCTCAAAGGGAATTGCGCATACAAGGGAGACGGGCCAAGGTCATAAGACTGCAAGCCAAGGCAAGAAGTTGAAATCCACAAAGGCTAACCGGAGATCGAATTCGCGATGGCCTCTAAGAAGTCACAAGGCGCAACCGTAGGAGGATCATCTCCTAATATTCATGTGGACATTTCACCGAACCCGCAAGTCCAGGTTTTCTTCCTATTTTTGATTTACGTCGAAGTAGCAATTATGCATGGTTAATTCATGGAATTAGGATGCACTTTTACGATTGAAATACATTGGCTATTTTAAAGGAAGTAACTCACGATTGAAGATCGGTCGTTTGTATTTTTCAATGGAATGAACGAAAAAGAGCATAAGGTGTCTACGCATTTGTAGGACCTTATCAGTAAGTTTCCTTTTGTGCATTCAAAAGTGACGAGCCTAGGACAACTGTTACCTCATTACAAGGTTGAAATTATTGAGGTACACCTTTTTACTAGGCGTGGAAAGATTAATGGCATGTCACATTTTTAGATAAATCTTCCTTGTAATGATTCATGAGGAAAAGTTAACACTCATAAGATGTTATTCGAAAAGAAATAGAAGAGCACGAGAATGATCTATGGACTTGCCAGTGGCATGTAAAATGGAATAAGTTAACACTAGCTTTAGTTTTGTATGAGCTTCATTGACTACACTGTAGCTAGGAGAAAGTTGCGTATTGCATAGTCGTCATGCAAAAATGTCATTCATCAGGAGCCGCATTTAGGAAAGGTTGCATGGTTTATCAAAGCATAAGATTCTAAAGTGTAGACAACAAGGTTGTAGGCATGATTATTTGAAGTAAGCCCTAGTAGGACCTAGGAAAGTTAGTGTCCGGATTATCATGCATTTTTACTTTACCACGGAAAGATAGGGTTATTGTGAACCATGTGATGCGTAGAAGTAATGAATCGCATGTTACATGTATTGGTGTAGTTGTAACTATTTTTCCTCCTTTAGATCTAGTTTATTATCTCTAGAAAAGGTTCATCCTTGTCGCAAGACAAGTATATTGAGTTGCCTAAATCACCTAACCCACAAGGGATTCATATGGGCATGATTCAGTCGATATGGCAAATATCCCAAGTGCTAACTAGGGTAGCACGATAAGGAGTCGACCTAGTTTTACACTTGTTGCCAAGTCAAAACCCTCAAACCCAAAGATCATACCCACATTCACGAAATGTTGAGTAAATTGGATGTTCATGCATAAAACGATCCAAGGTTGCTACCTTAAGGATCATTCGACCTAGTGCTAGAACTTGGTTTGAGTTGGAATCCCTAGGACCGAACGTTGTCGGTCTAGTGCAATTAGGAATGGGCTGGGTAAGAAGACGCCCAAACCCCTACTTCGAGCCTAATCACAATTCTTGACCAGAAAATACCATTCAATGAGTGAAATGATCTCTTGGAATGGAGGCGACACTTGTGCAACAAGTTGCAACGTCGCATAGCCTTGTGGCTTGATCACAAGAAAGTTTTGCCATTCCTTGGAATGAGGTTGGCAGGTTCTTGCGCAAGTTTAACTTGCAAAAGGATGAGTAGTCATCCTGTTACATCACCTTTCTTGGGGAATAATTGCCAAGAAAAAGGAGAGTTAGGTATTTGCCTGGAAGCAAATGACCAATCAATAAATTGAAGCGACATGGTCGCCAGGATTTACTATTAATAAAACCTAAGGTATTGGTTAAGTTGGGTTAACAGGGTATGGCCCTAACCCAAGGACAAAAGGGTGAACAAACAAACCCTTGGGGATCTTGCCAAGTCGCAATTGATCCCAGATCGAATGCTGGATGCATTCGGAGAGAAGGATTCACTCCTTAACAGTTTGCCAGCTAAAATTGATTGTGCTTATAGCAATTTAGAAAGTACTGTTTGCATTGTTTGCTCAAGGAACTAAAGGATGAAAAGATATATAAATGCTTCAGGTTGAAGGCATGAAGGGAGAGGCAGCTTCAGTTACCCCCGACTGCCTGCCTGACCCTAACCAAGGGGGTTGTTAACCGCGCCGGGAACGTGGACCGAACCCGTCGTGAGAGGTCTCTCCGTTGAGTTCTACTTGCAGCAAGAGGACGCTTGGGTGCCAGAGGGGGCTCTGGCCGTAAATCCCTCGCCTTCCGGGCCCTGCACAAGAGGCTAACGTGACTCGAGATTGGATCTCAAGGCCCGCATACTAGTCTACGGGCAGAAGCTTGGAATAGTGATCCCTGGTGGATTACTGGATAGCCTTCGGGCGGATTATGATTAAGCCTACGGGCGGAACTCCTTGTATTTCAAAGATAAAAGGATAAATTGATAATAAAGAAGTTGTTTGACATTGTTTTCTTTATGTCCTGTGATAAGATTACGTGAAGGAACCAGTGCTTAACAGGCTTAATCAAAGAAGCTATTTGATATATGTCAAATTAATGTGGTAGGTAATTACATAACTAAAACAAACCGAGGAAAGTGCGGAGGACGGACCATGGGTCTGTCCTATGGATGGGTGGTCCCGGTTAGCCGGGAACTTTTCTCAAAGTCTTCAACGAACAGAGGATGATCGTCATCACCGAAACAAATAACTAGAAGGATGACTTAGATTTACCTGTTACCCGATTCACGCTGTTTTAGGGGAACGAAATGGGACTATGCCTTATGGCAGAGAGGTTGAGCATGGCATCCCTCTCGTTTCCCATTCTCCTTGAACCAAGTGTAGCGTGAATCCGCTTCGGACCTGGCGTTTCTGCGTAAAGTAGTTCGCTCGGGTCTGACGCTAGTTGCCACTAGCTAATGACCAAACTAGAAAACCTTAATTCCGGTCGATCCTAAGTGGGAAACGGCCAGGACACTTCCGCTACGTGGCAGACGCGGAAAGACCTAGATTACAAAACCCGTAACATTTCATGGGAGTGCCAGGCGGAGTTCTCTAGACAGCCTTCCGATGGACTGCCAAGACGTGTCCTAGAGGATTCTAGTGGACACGTTACAGGAAAACTGCAACAAGGGAATTATGCATCTTCTAGTAGACAGGGTGATGACAGAAATGAGCATTTGTTTATGGTGCAACACATGAACAATTCTGTGACAAGTGCAGAAGAAAGCAACGATGTGTGGTATGTTGACTCAGGTGCATCAAACCACATGACAGGTCATGCAGAATGGATGGAGGATGCAAGGAAAATGGAAAAACCAGGATTTGTGGAGACTGGTGATGATACTGCACATCCGATTGTGCAGATTGGAAAAATTCCTTTGTCTATGCAGGATGGGAAAAAGAAATACCTGTCCGATGTATTTCATGTCCCGAATATCACCAAGAATCTGGTTTCTGTTGGTCAAATGGTTGAACAGGGCTTGTAGGTCAGATTTAATCCTCATGGATGCTTTGTTGAGGATATGAAAAATAAAGGTCGCTTGATAGCAAAAGGAAAGAAGAAGGGCAGAATGTTTACATTGGATGCAGACATGTCTGAATTGAGTGCAGCAATGTTTGCACATGGGACTGGTGTAGTTGCAGATATTGATATCTGGCATAAACGCATTGGTCATGTTAATGTACAGCGACTTAAATCAATGCATGCCCAAAACATTGTTGCAGGATTGCCTAAATTCAAGGTTGCAAAAATGCATAAGGTATGTGAAGCCTGTCAGTTTGGAAAACAGGCAAGGAAACCATTTCCTAGACATGTTCAAGAGAGTGAGAAGCCATTGGAATTAATCCACTCTGATGTGTGGACTACTAAAGCTGCATCTCTTGGAGGCTGTCATTATTTTGTCACTTTTATTGATGACTATAGCAGAAAAGTTTGGGTGTATTTTATGAAAAAGAAAAGTGAAGTTTTTGGGCATTTCAAAACCCTTAAAGCTATGGCTGAAAAAGAAACAGGTCTGCAAATAAAATGCCTAAGGTCAGATGGAGGGGGAGAGTACCTCTCAAATGAGTTTGCAAAGTTCTTGCAGGAGCATGGCATAAAGCAGCAATATTCATGCAGTTATACCCCACAACAAAATGGAATTGCAGAAAGGAAAAACAGGCATATTGGAGAGGTATCTCGTGCCATGCTCAATGAAAAAGACTTGCCAGATTTTTATTGGGCTGAAGCAGTTGCTACAGCAGTCTACATAATGAACAGGACTCCCACTGCAGCAATACATGGAATGACTCCAGAGGAGAGGTATACTGGTAGGAAACCAGATATTTCTCATTTGAAAATTTTTGGTTGCATTGCCTATGTACATGTGCCAGATGAGTTGAGATCCAAGTTGGATCCAAAAGCTGAAAAGTGCATCTTTATTGGTTACTCTCTGCAGCAAAAAGGGTATAGATGCTATAACCCTTCTACTCGTAAGTTTACAGTGAGCAGAGATGTTGTTTTTGATGAGATGAGTAGCTGGTATAAACCAGTAAATGTGATTGATGATGTAGATGCACAAAATGGTAATGCTGCACAGAATTCACAGCAGCAGTCACAAAATATTAGTGGACCTGGAGCATCCTCTAGCAGTGGTTCACATTCTTCGCCATGGACAGGCAGATTGAGATCAGGAGAATCTTCTCAAAGCAATGCAGATAGTGGTATGCAGGTATCACGAAAAGGAAAAGAGAAGGTTGATCAGCCCATGGTTGATGTGAATGCAGGTCACTCTTATGTGGATGGTGAATCCAGTGGCTCAGAACAGAGCATTGATGATGAGTTGGGTATTCCTTCTATTGTTACACCTGGAGTAAGGAAGACCAGGGATGTTTTGAGAGCACCTGGGAGTGAACCCACTTTGCGCAGGTCTACCAGAGTTAGGTATCTTGTGGATAGGCTGAAATATGATGGATTTACAGCCATTCACTATGCATACATGGTCAAAGTGATACAGGAACCAGAACCCACTTCTTTTGAGCAAGCCATGGGAAAAGAAAAATGGGAGAAAGCCATGGATGAAGAAATGGATGCCTTGGAAGCAAATACTACATGGGAATTGGTACCTTTGCCTAAAGGTAAAAATGCAATTGGCTGTAAGTGGGTTTATAAGGTGAAGCACAATGCAAATGGTTCTGTGAACAGATACAAGGCAAGATTAGTAGTCAAGGGGTATGCACAAACATATGGCATTGACTATGAAGAAACATTCAATCCGGTTGCAAGGATGGCAACCGTAAGAGCAGTCATTGCTATGGCTGCATCAAAGGGATGGTCTTTACATCAGATGGATGTAAAGAATGCCTTCTTGCATGGTGATTTGCAAGAAGAGGTCTATATGGAGCAGCCACCAGGTTATGTGCATGCTGTTCATCCTGAGTTTGTTTGCAGGTTGAAGAAAGCCTTGTATGGCTTGAAGCAAGCACCTAGAGCATGGTCTGACAAGACAAGACAGTATCTTGTCACTATTGGCTTTCCGATTTCCAAGGCAGATTTCTCACTTTATGTGAGAAAAACAGAGAAAGGTATTATGCTACTTGTCATTTATGTTGATGATTTGATTATGATAGGTGACAGTGATGAAGATATCCTTCATGTGAAAATGCTATTGAAGCAGAAGTTTGAGATGAAGGATTTGGGAGAGCTGTGCTATTTCTTGGGCATTGAGGTGATTAGATCACCAAGTGGGATACAGCTCTTGCAGAGGCAGTATGGATTGGACATGCTGTCCAAATATGGGATGACAGGCTGTAAGCCTATTTCAGTTCCTTTGGAGCAAAATGTGAAGCTGAGCACAGATGCAGGTGAGCTTCTAGAAGACCCTACTATGTACAGACGCATAGTAGGAAGTTTGATTTATATGACTATTACCAGGCCAGATTTGAGCTATGCTGTTGGATTGGTAAGTCAGTTTATGCAGGCTCCAAGGAAACCACATTTGGATGCGGCTAGACGCATACTCAGGTATGTGAAGTCCACATTGCAGTATGGATTATTTTATGAGACTGGGGTTCAGATACAGTTGCATGGATACACTGATGCTGATTGGGCTGGTAGTATTTCTGATAGACGATCTACCAGTGGATATGTGTTCTCTTTTGGGAGTGTTGCAGTCACTTGGAGCAGCAAGAAACAGCCTACAGTTGCCTTGTCGAGCACAGAGGCTGAGTACAGGGGTGTAGCAATGGCTGCATGTGAGGTAGCTTGGTTGCATAAGCTACTTTATGATATGCATCAGTCTACAGATGGGCCAGTTGTCATTTATTGTGACAATATGAGTAGTATACACTTGGCAAATAACCCAGTCTATCATGCTAGAACAAAGCACATTGAGGTGCATTATCACTATGTGCGAGAGAGGGTTTTACTAGGTCTTATTGATCTAGTTTATGTCAGCACAGAGGATCAGGTAGCTGACATATTCACGAAGGCATTGGGCGCAGAGAAGCTGCGCAAGTTCAGAGACCTGCTTGGTGTGCAGGAATTGGGATTGAGCTCGAGGGGGAGTGTTGAGATATCGAGCTCCACTCGTGATACGCCAGGGTGACCGTTGTGTACTTATGTCACCGACTTGTCAGTTGCAGACGCGGTTGGTACACCGCCCATGAATAATAGCTACATGATAGCTATCCTTATCTACTCTAGTTCGTGGCTCAGTTAGTATGCCACCTTAGTTAGTTGAGTTTGGTTTGAGACCCATATATAGGGTTCTTCTATTTATTTGTACTTGAGTTTTTTTGGCTTACACAACTAAGAAGAGGAAAACTGTTTTCAGCCTCCACCCTTGTGTGTCTTCCCCCATTGTGCAAGCAAGAAAGCTACAAGTGAGACTCCTTCCTTCTCTCCCACAATCTTGACAGCTCTCACTGTCACTCTTGCTCTCTCTCCTTGTATTTGCATCTCACACACTCTCTCTTTCTCTCTCACTCTCTTATCCCAATGTCATCTCTTCCTTCCCTCTCTCTCTCTCTCTCACACACACAATTGGTATTTCATTGGCAGGAAATTGAGGAAGCAATATATCTGAAAGAAGTAACCCTAAGCCCCTCTATCATGGCCAATTCTGATTTTAAAAGACAAGATTATGTCACCCTTTATGAGGGTGATGAAAGGATTGCAGAAGGTTTAGTCCAGACAAACGTTTGCCTCACCAAGCTTGCTCCCTGGATGAGTGGGAGTGCTTATCTCCATTGTGTATCAGAGGGGTGTAAAGGCCCATGGCAAAGGCAATACTGAGATTAACGTTGAGGAAAATGCAGTAATGGCCAATTGAACAGACAGTAAGCAAATCCTCTCTTGATTTTTGTTATGATTGCTATATCTCCCCCTCTTATTCTATTTTGCATCATTGTTTGCAGGAAAGAGAGCAAGGACCAGATGAGTCTCCCGAGGACTCTGACTTTCCTCCACGATCTAGAATAGGATGACAAGCTATTGCCATCGGCAACATGCAGTTGCAAGGGGGGAGTCGCCCTCCAAGAGCGAGAGGAAGAGTAACACAAACATGATCATTGACTTCTACCGAGCTACAAGCAACCATTGTAATTGCATGTGGGGAAGGAGTGACATTAGGAGAAGGTGGGCACGCTTCGATGATGCAGGCAAGGAAGGGCAAGAGAAAGCTCATACTATCGGAGAGTGATACTGACGACGAGCAAAGCAATGACCATAAAAGCATCGAGTCCTTTAGTGCACAACAAGGGCGTGGCCATATGCAGCCCAAGAAGAATCGAACATAAAGAACCAAAAAGAAGTGCATGCTAGATGCCAATGAAACGACTGGCGAGACCACTCTCACAGTCACTTGTGATAAATGTATTGTTCAAGTATGCATAGAAGATCAATTGGAAACGTTGACGGTGAGTGCTTGTAAGAGATGGCAGCATGATTTAGATTATGGTTTTTATTTATTTACGTTGATTGGACATTAATTACTTCATCATCTCATTCAGATACAGACATCCACCCCTTTGCCACCCATCCCATTATGTTGTTTGGTTTCCATGCCTACAATTAGACAAGTCACATCGAGGAACAAGTAACTCTCGGAAACCTTTTTTAGCAATGGGTATGTTAGAGGGATGGGTATATTTATAGTGTCATTAGAGAATACAAGACACCAATGCAATGACTATTTTATGTTTCGCCAGTCGTTTTGTCAAATGGGCCTTTTTATGTTTTATGTTTGGGATGGTAACCATTGTCTCACAACATGGATGAATGAGATATGCACATGTGAGTGGCCCTAAACTGTAGGACCTTAACATTCTACAATGTGTTTGTTTCTTACGTCATCCTTAACATAATTGACTGTTTGCAATAGCCTTTCCAGATAATGCGAGGTAAAATGTGTGTGTTGACTATCACCTTGTGAAAGTGACAAGTGTGGTAGAGGGGGAGATTTTGTCAGCTATTTCTCATACAAACAAGTATGCAATGGACCATATTCATGAGATCTTAATATAGAATATACACAGGCTAGCACAAAAGGGGGTTATCCATACCTCATATCCAGACCTTGTTTGTGAAGCAAGGATGCTGGGGCAAGATGACCACACAATTTTTTTTGACAAGCTAATTGATGAGGCAAAGGCATGGGTGCAAGCACACAGAAAGTCGGCGCCCATTCCCGCATGGTACAAGGCACCATTGATTGCACTGCCCCATGTTATGTGAAAGGTAGGTAGTTCTTCAAGATATCTTAACAATGTTTTTTCTAATGCAATGATGTTGTCCCTAATTACCAAGTGTAGGACGAGTATGATATGGTAGTGCGATCGATCGAATAGAAACGGACACAACTCTCTGACTTTAAGTTTAGAACCAAGTGGGGTGAGGCATACTATAGTGTCAATGAAAAGCTCGTCAAGAAAACTCAACATTTGCTAAGAGTTGCAGACCCCAGTCTTGGAGAGAAGTGGTATTACTAAGTTGCTACCTCTTTGTACTTGCCATCTATATGTACTTATACTACATTTGTCCAAAGTAACAATGTTTTTGTCAATGCAGAACTATCTCACGCTTAGAGTGGGGCTACAAGACAGGGGGTGTATTGAACGAGAAGAGACTATACACATTGGCATCCTCAAAGCTAAACGAGGTAGATCGTGTAAGGATATTGAAGGCCATGGAGAGTTTTGACAAGAAAATTCGAACATTCATGGGCATGCTTGAACGTAGGCTATTCTTATTCATCTAAATTATGTGCATCATAAATTTGATAAATTGGTATTAAACAACATATCTTTGATTTGAGTAGATGGAAATGCACCATTTCAAAGTTGGGTAAGTCAAGAGACCTTTTGGGCCATGTGCAAGACGACAGAAAGAGATTGCTTTTGAGTTGGAAGGACTACTATAACATTCAAGTGGAACACAATTTGTTCTTCCAATACACCCAAGAGATAAAGAGAAAGCATAGAGAGCAAATGTTTTGCACTGAATTCCATGATTTCAAGCTAGACGAAGATATAGAGTCACAGAAGTCAACAAAGTTGGCAACATGGAGGCTTTTGTACAAGTAGTTCACAATATCCTTCTTTAGTAGCATGTCTGCACTGCTATCTTGCCAATCCATTCAAGATTTGTAATGGTGACTTTGCAAGTTAGGTTCATGTACGGGAAGATGGAGAGGAGGGATATACAAACTCTACTAGGAGAGTGTGAGGATTGGGCAAACGTGCAGGAGGATCATTGCATGTATGAGGATTACCAGATAGAGCAACATTGGGATGAGGAGGTATATCAAAGATGCACTATTTTCCTTGACTATCTAGAAGGTGAATACCCCTCCAATGAGAAAAGTTTGTACCAAAAATACT